>NC_087376.1:34645660-34779010 GCF_031761385.1 Necator americanus | reverse complement strand
ATGGGTTTGAGGGTCATCTTAAAGAAATGTGTCCACTTTTCACAATTTTTCCCAAACCGGGGAGAGAAAATACAATCTGTGGAGATTCTGGCTTTCCTAAAAATAAGCCTAAGCTAAGTCTAAGGTGGCCTGTGGACCATCCGGATGTATTTGGAGGACGGATTTGATTGTCTTCTGAAAGAGGTGGGTCCAGTTTTCACAATTTTACCTAATCCAGGCAGAAAAAACGCATTCTTCAGAGATGCGGTCTCGCCTTGGGCTAAGTAAGCTTATGTTATGCCTGAGCAAGCCTAAGCAATCCTAATCAAGCCTATGCTGGCTGGTAAAATCTGTTCGAATGTTAAAAAAACGTTCCTTTTGTATTTAGTAGATGACGTAGTTTTTTAAATAGTAGTATATTGTCACAAGATGTCTTCCTTCTCTCGTAAAAGTGTGTAAAACACTACAAGGATTTCGAACTAAAACAGCAACAGTATTAGTAGCAACTGCTTTTATCTGACTACTGCTTGAATTTTTTATGCGTAACAGAGTATATTAGAATGGAGCACTTAACAACTCAATACTAGGACTGTTTATTCAATGAACTTGTACATCTTGGATACATTGTTTATCAACTACCAAAGGAAATTTCGCAGCATTTCTGTTCTTTCCCTCCAAATAAATGTTGCTGACAATCTTGTTTGTTTTAGAAAGTACTGGAACAGATTAAAGATGCATTGACCTTCATAGAGTCCTGAAAAAGAGGTTACTTTATCCTTAAGGCTACAAAAGAGGGTCAAGAGAAAAGTGAAATTTCACCGTTTAGCAACGAAAATCCAATAACACTCACTGAATCCTGGAATCAACCAGTGCTACCACAAAAGGCGATCGATGTGATTGGGCAAGATTGTGTTTGCCTGGAATTACAAACGACTTTGCCGATAGCATCGATCCCAGTTTGATTTACTGCTTCCTCTTAAAGATACCAGAAATCTTTATGGATACAGATTAAAGGCATCACTCCACGAATCTGGGGTGGTGCGGGTTTCAGATGGGTTATGCCTACACGGGATCGTAGATTATGGAGAGAAGGGTAATTCCATCTATTTCTTCTTAATTGCCGTAAAAAACGGCCCGGAAGATACGGCTTCAGGCGTTCTGGAGCACTATTTTCTTCAAGGAGTTCGACTGGAGCACGCCAGCCTTTTTTTTACTGCAATTAGGAAGAACTGGACGGAATCACCACCCTCTCCATAATCTACTATGCCGTATACGAATTCTCCACTTGAAATCCGTACCACCTCAGATTCGTGGGGTGATGCCTTTAACTTAGATGAAAACTGCACTTTATATCTTAAGTGAAGTACTTCCCCTACTGTACCAGTTGTTTAACCTTACATTTTTGTTTTCTATTTGCATAGTGTGGTAGATGACAGAGCATAGCAAGTCGATTTTCCAGTGACCTACCGAGGGGTTCCATGGGTGGTCGATACGTTGTCGGTAGATGATCAATAGCCCAAGATCATGATCAACAATCTGCAGAAACTACTTGAATTTGAAACGATTACAAATTCTGGTAGACTATTTTAGAATTTCATCCATTCCTAAGAAAGAGTTATTCTGCTCTCGGTAACAAATCTCTGTTGACATTCCAATAACTCTATGTAAAAGGTAAAAAGATAAGGAAAACATGTTCCGCATTTTCGCTTCTATTCTTGAGAACTACATCCCAAACCCAAGTAGTCGCTTGGAAAAAAAAAAACAACATCGGAGATTTTTACAAAAGCTGAAATCAATATGAAGATGTCGAAAGAAAAGTGAAAAGTGAGGAAATGGAAATATTTAAAAAAAAAACGATACACTCATTACGAAGTATTGCTGCTTTCATCGAATAAGTTACAATGATTAATTCGATTAAAACAATTTTAACGACGTCGTTAAAATTACTCGAACTTCTGCATCTCTGCAAATTCTGGAATGTTGATACTGTAGTGTAAAATTCTTCTCTATGATCTAGTATTTCTGCTCCAAAATTTCGAAAAAATGGGACTAAAGTCTTATCAGTTATGGTGTTGTCACTTGAAGGCAATTCTTTCCGAACAAACACGCATTCAGAATACAGATTGAACAACAGAAATGCAAGCCTTCAACAGTGATATTGTCGTAATCTCTTGGATTATTAATAGCTTTTAATGATTGCCAATTTTACATAATTACGTGTATACGTTCACGAAACTGAAGCCAAATAAACAATTTTTTGCATCGAGTATTACTTGAAAATAGTACATGAATTGAAGAAGCCAAACCGATTCGGGTGATCATATCCTCAGGAATGCCACAGATTCCTGGTTTTTCTCCTCTCTGCGAACACATTGTTACAGCCTTATTTTCATTTTCATTTTTCATCCATTTCATTTTCTTTTTTTTTTCAAATTCAAAAGCTAATGCACATCGAGCAAAAAGGTTCTGCCTTCTAATGTGCGTAGGTTAGAGTCTAAATACATGAGAAGAAGATCTTCAACGTTCTGCTTATTACGCTTGTACAAACATAGTTTTTGCTGTTGCGAATACGGTATTGAAACTGTTTAATTTAGAGGTACTACTACCGTGATCAAAAAGTAGTGAGACTTTTCCATTTAAAATTCCCGGGTCTATCCAAATTCATAGTTTTTTTCATATTTTGGCACAACCTTTGCTGACATCTGTGTCAAATTTCATGACAGTTGTTAATGAGCTACGTTTGTTGAGGTTTCCTGGAAAACTTCAGTCTTCGATGCGCCATCTCGTACGGCTTTGGTTGTTTGCGACTTTTTTAAAATCAAAAATCCACTCATATCGTTCCGCAACCGCATTATGTTCACCTGATTTGGCTCCGTCTTACTTCTGGCTGTTCCCGTTTTAACTTGATTGAGGAGGTAAAAGCGAAGGTGATGAAGGTCATCCCAGAAATCGAGTGTAAAATATGTTTCAAACATTGGAAGGAACGTTGCTAAAAGTGTATTGCAGCGTTTGAAGTTGGTGGAATGAATATTGAAGAGTAGTATGCCGTTTTTGCTCTATTTCAAAAGTCTTACTACTTTTTGATCACAGTAGTATGTTCACATGGTAGACGCTTGGCTACAGCTGTGAGGCTCAATGAGAGGAGTGGGAGAGTTATCAGAATTGGTTCACACAAATACTCCTGTCACGATTACGATAACTGCTGTCGCTTGTGAAGCGGATTACCCGTTCCATATCCAGGGAGAATCAATCATCCGCGAGATCAGCACTGGTTTATACAGGGAAAAACAAGCCTGAGGTCGGTAGACGTGCAGGGTCTCACAAAATCTAGGAAGGTAGTGCTTCGGTGTTTTTAGATTGGAATTTACAGACAATGAACGATTTTATTTTGAAACCGGGCGCCCAAAATGGACCACTCGTGGAGATTCATCCACCAGATCAGCAGTGGATTACTGAGGGAAAAGTAACCCTAAGCTCTGTAAACGCAGATGGTCTCAAAAAACCTAGGAAGGTAAGGTTCAGGTATTTTTTTAGAATTCACGGTTAATTTACAATTTTTCCAAACCGAGATCAAAATGCGCGATCCAGGGAGATTCACGATGAGTGGCTCTACTTACTCAATGTCGTTTTGCGGCATGTCCGCACGACAAGTCTTCTTCTTCTTCAAAGCGTTTGTCCGGCGTTGTTGCAGGATCCGCCTTTCTGCTTCTTGTCTTCCATTTGGTTCTATCCATTGCATCAGCCTTACACAAACACGCATCTATCATATCCAGCTTCACACGGTCCAACCAGCGAATCTTTGGCCTCCCTCACGCCAGAAACGTCGAGCTTCAGAGCGGTTTTGACAACAGAATCTTTTTCTCGCCGCAAGACGTGACCAAACCATCTCAGTCGCGCCTCCTTCATCTTCTCAGTTATCGGTATGACGCCGAAGATGGAGCGTACAGTGTCGTTGGATACTTTGCCTTTTAGCGTTACACCTATCGTCCACCTCAACATCCGCATCTCCATAGCGTGCAACAATCTTTCCAAGGCTTTCGTCGTCGGCCAGCACTCGCGTTCGTAAATGGCAACAGAACGCACAACCGTCCTGTAGATCTTCCTCTCTTCTTTCTTCTTGGACTTTCTTGACGGGGACTTTCTTGTCGGACAGTACGCCTGTTGCCATTTTCCGTTTCGTCCATGCCACATTAACACGTGCTCGACCTTCTTGATCAATGTCGCCTGTGGAAGTCACTTTGGATCCAAGGCACTTCAAACAGTCCACCTTGTTTAAGTCGGTGCCATCGACACTAATTCAACCTTCCTCTATCCTTGGTCCGCACTCCATGTACTCAGTTTTTGATATATTGAGGCGCAATCCATGTTGCTGCAGCCGATTCTTCCAAGACGTACTTGTTTTTGAAGATCACCTCGAGACTTCGACGCGAGCATGATATCGTCGGCAAAGAGTAGGGTCCACGGATGTTGCTTCTGGATTTATTTCGTTATCGTGTCCATGCACAGCATGAACAGCAGGGGTGAGAAGGAAGAACCCTGGTGAACCCCTACTTGTACAGAGAATGGCCTGCTTGTTCCAGCAGCACATCGTACAATGCTGGTAGGCTTCGCATAAAGCAGCTTCGTCCACCGCACATATTCTTCTGGTACTCTATGCGACTTCATGGACATCCATAACAGCCCATGGGGGTACGGTCGAAAGCTTTCTCGAGATCGAGAAAAGCAAGATGCACACTGCGGTTCTCCTCTCGATGTTTCTCCAGGAGGATACGGACAGCATGGATAGCATCTATAGTGCTGCAGTCCTTCACAAAGCCGCACTGGTTGAGTGAAACGCTGACAATTTTCCTCAAACAAGCTTCCAGGACACGCTCAAAAACCTTCATCGTATGGCACAGCAGTCGCAGAGGCCTGTACGAAGTGCATTCAGCAATGTCTCCTTTCCCTTTCCAGACAGGCACGGTCACGGAAGTTTGCCAAACGTCTGGAGTCCGTCCTTCTGCAACGATCTTGTTAAATAGAAGTTGTTAAATAGAAGAGTTGCGAGCCACACGGACCCTCGATCTCCTAGCAGCTTCCAGACATCAGCAAGTATGTCATCAGGAACGGTTGCCTTGTTCGACTTCATTTTTGCGAGGGCACTGACTTCGACGGCAGTAATTAGTAGAATAGGACCCCCGACGGTGGGAACAGTTGGGATAGGAGGTTGACAGAGCTCTTCGTTACACAAATGATTGTAGTACTCTCGCCACCTCTCTAGGATCTGACTAGAGCGACGCAGAACGGCTCCATCAGCTCCCTTAACGATTTTGGTGTGCTCCATATTCAACGTTGAGCGATGACGCGCTCTGACTAAACTATACACTCCCCTCGCCTTCCCTGGTATCAAACATGTCGTACACAGCATTGTAGCGGTCCTACTTCGCCTTGAAAATGCCTTCCTAACCTCCCTCTTCGCAGTTACGTAAGCACCCCGATCTTCAAGCTGACGTGTTCTCCACCAAAGCTTATACTTGGACTTCTCACGAAATGCCGTCTGAATGTCCTCGTTCCAAAACCACGTAGTCTTTTGTATATTGCGCTTACCTAGAGTCGTCCTTCCCAGAGTGTTCTCCGAGGTCATCGTGTAACGCTGGAAGTAGACGACCACATTTCCTCCTCACTACGAGTAGGGTGAGAAGTGTAGATGAAGCCACGGACGCGAAAACACCTCCTTTCGGTCTTCCAGATTCTGCCATTTGATTAGCTGTGTTTCTGTCCTTGGATGTCTTTTTCTTGGACGGGAGACTCTCAAGTCCATGACGAGCAAATGGTGTTGGGCAGCGACATGTTCTGTAGGGATGACTTTTGAATCCTGCAGAAGTCGGCGATCTCGTCGGCGTAACATCCAGAAATCTATTTGCGTTTCACGACCGCCGCTGGTGTACGTGATCAAATGCGATTATCGTTTCCGATACTGCGTGTTAGCAATGATCAGGTCACTTGCAACAGCATACTCCAGGATTCGCAGCCCGTCGTCGTTACGAGCTCTATAACCGTATCCACCATGAGAACTCTCGAATCCGTCTTTCCGAGAACCGTTGAAGTCTCCTCCGATTAGAAGTACTTCTTCGCCTTCGAGGAATTGGACGTACTGCTCTAGATCTTCCTAAAAGCACGCCTTTTCCTCTTCCTTTTACAGCCATCAGACGATCTGATAGTCGATCCACCGCTGTGACGCTGTTTCTAAAGGACTCGTTCAATATGATACCAATGCCATTGCTATTTGATGTGCAGTGGTAAATGAGCTTGTAGTCATAGCCTAATTCCCTTGACTTGGAGACTTTCCAGCGAGTCTCCTGTACACAGCATATGTCAACACGGCGTTTTCTGAGACTGTCTGCCAGTTCACGACTTCTTCCAGTACGCGTCCCAACGTTAAGTGTTACCAAGCGCAATGGATGTTGTTGGCGATGGCGGACTAACTTCTTTGGGCGGCTCTGTCCTCCTTCCGGTAGCCCTCGCATATTTGCCACATTGCCCGGGCGAGGACAATGCGAGTCGCTTCTGGGGTACGCCCTAGCTTCTAAAGAACACATAGTAGACGTTAGCAGTATGATGAGACGGGGATGTTGTTCTCGGTCGGCTTGTCGCACTAGCAAGCTAGCAGCCTGACCCCGGAATCGTCGTACTACCTCCTCACTTAGCTAGCCCGTAGCCTTGGCCCAAGGACCGGGCTACTTGCCGTACACCTTTGTGGCATGGTTGAACCTGCCGAGACGAAGTCGAAGTCGAAGTCGAATGTTGAGGTGCAGTCGGTTAGAGATTCGTTGTAGCGACGCGGTCGATGCTTCGAAGCCGAAGTAGTGCGAACCAAGCCTTTCATCCCTCCGGAATTGATAAATTGGTACCAGACTTGTCTACGAGGATAAAATCATTGACTTGACACATCGGCTGTCATTGTATAGGCTAACACGTTTTCCAAAACCTCAACCATTACGAATGACATTTGGGATGCATTGGCGCATCCCAGGTCGATTGGTGCGCCAGTGACCATATCCTTTTTTAATGCAAAACATGCCGCAGTACTTATGCCGTTCTTCATTGTGTTTGCAACAACTAAGGTTGAGTCAGTACGACTTGACTTGTGATGCTGTGGTGTGATAGCGCGACTGGTTGCACACGCTCTAGTCGGGCTGCAGAAATAATCTAAAGAGATGCGCTCACCAGAACAACAACGGGTAATCCCTAGCGACGTAAAGCCATGGATTTTTACCGGTCGTCCTTATCGTTGCGAAGCTAAGGAGTGAGCTTTTTATATAAATTGAATGAATTTAACAATTTCCGCCATTGAAAACACTCAGTCAGAAACATGCGGTCACCACAGCGGCGGTGGTCAAAACCGAGTGTAGTATGCGTCAAGTAAATAGTCACACCGTTCGTCCTTACCATGGTGAAGCTAAGGTTTCCGCATTTCTTTAACGAAAACTCTCCGCATTAATGAATTTCGGTCAAACTGCGCTGAAAATACTCAATCCAGAGACAGAGCAAAAGGTTAATCCTGGCTGATGCAAGCCTTAGCTAGGTAATCGCACATATCGTCTCTACAGCGGAGAAGCTTGGGCCGTAACATTTTTGGGTGAAAAGTGCCCACAATTCACTACTTTGGCCAAACCGCAATGAAATCCGGACAGATGCGTCCACCATGCCAACCCCGGTTGATTCGGAAGGATTGGAAGCCTGAGCTGTGAAATCGTACTGTTCGCCCTCGTCGAAATGAACTTAAGTTCACAGCAATTTTTTTAGGGGAAAATAAGGTAATTAAACTTTCGCCATACCGCATGGGAAACAAGCAATCCCGAATTAGGCTTAGGCTTAGACTTACACTTTGCTTTTACTTTGAAGCATGCCTATCATCCTTATCGACCAATTGAATTGGTCCTGGCATTTTTTAAATGTGAAGTTGTCTTCGTCTTTTAATATGAACGGGTCTACAAAGGGCACAAGTAACAAGATTAAAAGTGACTCCCGTAATATAAAGCATTCAGAAACTTGATGAGAAAGTTCTAAGAACTCGTCACTTTTATGGAATACAGTCATCGCATACGCATCTTTGAACAACGTGCTAATTTACAACAATACTGTCCGTCGCATCGATCTCGTCGGCAAAGTAAGCGATCAAGTAAGAAGTATTGTACATGGAACTATAGTCGAGTCTAAACCACATGAAGCTCGGTTCCGTATGCTTCCACGCTCAAAGCAAAGCGGTGATGCGTGAAGCCTTGAGAGGGGACTCTTGATATCAGTACTCGTCGTTGCAGTTCCCAATTCCCCCGCCTCGATTCCAATCGACCGTTACTTTCGCCGCCCTGCCTCGAGCGCATCGGCACCCAATTTGAGTGAAGCTGTAACAATTGGAGGGTTTTATCGATTCTATCAGCTGTGGAACCTTACTATAACAAAACTGCACTACACAATTCCGAAAATTCTCTTCCTCGCGAAAGGTCCAATATTCGACCAATTTTTACCCTTTACATCGACTCAGCTTCTCAATCTGAGTGAATCTATTTAGAGTGAGTTTTGATTTTGAGTTGAGAGCGAAACTTTGAAACAACAAAATTCCACTAAACTACACGATTGCGAATAGTTTCTAGCTCGCGAACGAGCCGAAATCCCACCCATTTTTACCATACACCAATTCTGCTTCTCAATCTAACTCGTTTTGTAGATATTACACGGTTTTGTAACATCATGAAAGAAGAAGAGTGAAGCCGTTCTTCTCGCTCTGTTGCATTCATCAAAAACGTTCTAGGTCTAGCATACTTTCACCATATAGAACTATACGATAGAAAAGTCAAGAACAATGAAACTAATTCAAATCGCGGCGTACATATACCTATTCATTTCCAGTCGTAGAGCTCTCATAAATGTCGAAATTCAGGCTTTACACATTTATCCCGTCGACAGTGTTATCATTTGCGCACCAGGCCCCCTATGTAGCGAAAGAGATAACGAGAAGTAGCCTGCGATCACACCACCTTTTTGCTGGCATCAACACAACGCTAAACGTCCCAGCTTCTCTCTACGAAATCTGCAGAATTGTGTCAAACACAAAACATTGTTGGCTTTTATAAATTAATACGTCAAGACACACGCTACAAAACAGTGGAGAAATCATTCAACGAGAAATCGTACTTCTACATCCCTGTTCGCAACCGATCCAAAAACCAGCGTAGGAAGCAGAGCACAACGCCTAGACTAGGGCAACGCTTCTTGGTAGGGAAAGACAAATGGACAATAATGTCATGTTGGTTGCTTCTTCCAAACTTTGTTTCGGTGACAACGGAGCTCTCAGATTATTCGGAAGCTCGTTTATCTAGAACTGGGATTAGAATCATGACTTTTTGTCAACCTGAGCAGTGACGTGCTTTATTTCAGTGATACGACTCATCTCGCAATGTGCGCAAGCATGTACAAGAGGAGCAATCAAAAAGTGAAATCCCGAAACAAAGGAGAAACAAAGAAAGCAAAGCACAAACTTGGCAATGCGAATTCACCGTAACTACTGCAAATGATTTCAAACACATGCATCATATAAAATACGAGAGACTCTATACAATTCTATACTAGGTATGAAATTGAATGTGGAATTTCAGACGAAAAAGTAACCAATAATATGCAGCGGATATACATAATAAGTTGTGACAATCTCATGCTTCTTGTGGACCGTATTTTTAGGGAATGACGGTTCTACATCCTCTTCTACGAATGGTGTCAACTTGTTAGATTTACAGGAGCAATAGCATCCTACAACACTGGAATTACCATGCAATCAATGACAC
This sequence comes from Necator americanus, assembly GCF_031761385.1. NCBI lineage: Eukaryota > Metazoa > Nematoda > Chromadorea > Rhabditida > Ancylostomatidae > Necator > Necator americanus. The sequence goes on along the minus strand of NC_087376.1, from coordinate 34,769,210 downwards.
GATTCAAGAACAGGACCATAGTCACCGTCGGAGCTCATTGTGACAAGAAAATGACTTATAGAACTTTCTTCATTGCCTTCAACACCATCCTCATGTATTAGAGGGAGAGCGGTTGAACGGACACACGTAGTTGGCGGGAAAAACTCCCCGTTTGTTGTTCAGCGATCCTTCCCACCAATTCATGTCGTCCTTGTTGATCACTGAAATATAAATCCAAAAGATATCAACAGATGTCAGTTAACCGAAATACGATTTAAAGAAAAAGTGGATGAATTCTTAGCGCAAAAATTAAGATCATGGTTCAATTGTTTTTCAGTCTTTATATCCTGTTTACCCATATTAGAAGCTTTGTGTCGAAGAATACTACCCAAATAGCCATAGCTCTTATTTTCACTTTATTTCCACTCAGACTCAAGTACTCTGTAAAGCGCGTCTTATTAAAGACCCACGCGTTCGTTAATGTAATAATTTTTAATGTTATCTTACTTTTCTCCCTTAGTAACTTTAGCTTACATGTCATAGATCTTCTAAGGCTAATGTTTAGGTCTTAGGGGCTCGACTGATTTAGTTACTTACTTCCAGAAATAAGGGCGCCACTGACACCTCCTTCCCTTCTCCCCAACTACATTTTCCCTAATACTTTAACTGAGTAACTGATGAATGAAGTTGAAGCGAGCCTCAAACACTTCTTTAGTTCGCCTGCACTTGGAAGAAAAAAAAAACCTATATGAGGTGAACGTTCGGTATAAACAATCTTTTTCAACTTACGAGTAATAATCTCGCCGCGTTTGAACGGGAGTTCACCTTCCTCTTGAGGATTGAAATCGAATAACGCTTGCACGAATTTCGTCTCCAGATCCAAATCTTGAAGTAGGATAGTATGTGTGCGAGACACCGACGCTGTTCTGTAATAGGCTTTCCGAGTGATTGAAAACAACAGCAACATATACATCACACATCTAATTGTTCACATCTAAGCAATAAACACTCGCGCAACGCTGAACTACCGGTCGTTGTCGAGAGAACAAGCCGCTCTGTCCAGACTATTGCGACATCTGCTTGCGCCGCTTGCTGCCTTGGAGGAACCACGCATAAGAGCTCAGCCCAACATATAATGTCGGTGACTGCACCATATACTGCGGCGAAGTTGATGAGAGGAAAGTAGGAGCACAAAAGCTCTGAGGAACGACTACAAGGACTTGATGCAGGTATTTGGATCATCAATGATAACTTGAATCATTTGACAGTAACAGGCGGAATTGATGTGAATGCAAGCATGGGACTCAAACAATGATCCGAGACGCTTGGAAAATGGCATTATCTCGTGAAGCAAACGTCGGACAACGAAAATCGCCTGATAGATCCTTGCGAGGATTCGAGATGCCATCAGTTTATTCAGAAAGAGACAACCTCTTTAACCAAGAGAAGCAGCGCAAGTCGACGATGCCGACACTTGAACTTCACCTCAATTACGTTCTGACAAAGAACACCCCTCTGCCAGATATTTACAAGTCCAGAGCTGTCTGAGACATTCGACTTCGACTACCATTCAGTTCTTATCAGCTTCACGATGCGATTTCATTAAAGGAGCCGTGGAGTTCCATATCAAATGTAGCTCGACCTGGCCGGTTCGAAAGACAATGAAAGGAAAAAGAAGTTCGGCCAATGGGTGTTGATCAATATTGGATCACTGACCAAGAGGATGAAGCCGACTCTTTCACTAAGTTTATTTAGTACGCTGCAAAGAAAATCTTGTCAAAGCAGGAAGTATGGTGGTGCTGAAGAGGTGACCACGAATCCGCTTGTTCCCGGTCTTCTTCACTACGTCCTCGACGCCCTTACAAGCTCCCCAACCCGCTCGTTTCCTCCTACACAGCTCAGGGTCAGGTCGTTCTTCATGTCCATGACCCAGATAAACGTAGCGGCTGCATTCGAAATTCGAATATCTTCGTTCCGTTGAGCGTAAGTAGGGCATCCCATCCATTCCTTTTCGCATGAACATAGTTTTTCCAGCTTCAGCAGAAGACTGAAGCATCCACATGTTTCGTCGAATTTGGTCAGCATTCGTTCCGCTTGGCTGATGCTAGATGATATCAGTACGATGTCATCAGCAAAGCGCAAATGGTGTAGCTGCCGACCATCGACCTTCACTCCCCTGTCGTCCCATTCCAACTTTCGCATTGCGTTCTTGAGAGTGGCTGTGAATGTTTTGGGTGAGATTGTATCAACCTGTCGGACTCCCCTCTTCACATCAATGATGATATTCTTGTAGAATGGAGAAATTCCGTTCGTGAAGTTACTGTACAACTCTCGAAGTACTTTTATGTACTGAGTAGGGACGCCTTGGTTATCCAAGGCTTCTATGGCAAACTCCTTCCTTTTCAACTGAGTCGAAGGCCTTCTTTATGTCGATGAAGATGAGACAAAGCGGCATCTTATACTCTCGCAGTATCTCGAAACAAAATGAATATGGACAACCGTGCCTAGTCCTTTTCGGAAGACGGCTTGCTCGTATGACTGACTTTCATCTGACACTATTCGATCCTGTTAGGGATCATTATTGCAAAGAGGTTGTAGATGACTGATAGTATGCAGATTGGACGATAGTTCCCGATGTCATGTGGATCTCCCTTCTTATACAACAACATGGTTTTACTGAACAACACTGTTTAGGAACCTAGCATTCTGACAGATGATGCGTAAAGAACCTCAACAGGGTGTTGACAAGTACTGGTGGACGGTTCTGATCTTATCCTGTCGGAACTGGATGCAATACGATTTCTTACCGATATGACAGCATGTCGTACTTCGGACGAGAGAATCTCTGGAATGACATGTCCATGTTCCCTCAGATGGTGAGGAGGCAAGTGCACATGGCTGTCAAAGAGATAAGACTAGAAGCCCTGTATGATTTTCTCCATTTCCCTTCTCGATGCGATGATAGTTCCCTTTTAGTTCCGAAGAGCATCTCCGTCTTCGTCTTGCAATTGGCGAAGTTTCGACAGGCGTAGCTAATGCTTTTTTTCGCCCCTACTGTTTCAGCCAATACTGGTGTTTTTCTCTCTTCGATATCTTCTTTTATCACTTCTCTGCAACTCCTCGCGAGCTCGGACGTGAATTCATTGTTGCCTGCAGCTCGTAGCAGTTTTTAAACTCTTCGCTTACCTCGTACAGTCCTTAAGATGTTCTACAAACTGATTATATTCGTCGCCAATGTTGTCCATTGCGGCATCTTTCAAACGGCCGGCTAGCGTAGCGAATAGATAACAGTTAATGATAGTTCTGGGAATTCGCTTGGTGAACCTCACGTCTTTCTCTCCTCTCCATGCGAAAAAAAAACCTTCCTCAAAGAAGGCGATGGTCCGATACTGTATAGAACTTTGGCACAACAGCGACATCCGTCAAGCAAGACCTTTTACTGATGATGATATGTTCAATTCCACTATGGTACCTTCCATCGGGTGACTACCACGTGAGGGCTTCTAGGATTGTGAGTTCCAACGGATGGTGTTAGTCGTCATGATAAACTCAGAAAGTCTCTCTCCCATTCCAATGAAGGGCGTCGGTTCCGACGTGAAGTTCTTCAGGCGTTCATCTGAGGAAAATTTCTGGAATTGAAATCGCCAACTATGAAGCTATAGAAGGTATGATCTTCTCTGAAGAATTTCTCCATCTCCATATAAAAAGCTACGACATATTCCTCTTCGTAGCTTGAGGTTGGAGCGTGAACAACGAAGGTTGTCGAACCTAGCGTTCAACCACAGCTTCTCATCCGCAAATGTCCGATCTGGGTCGCAAGTTGTTCGAAAGAGTCAATGTTAATTGCCGTACTCGTGTTGACGAGGACGCCAACTCCACTAACTCCTCTACTGTCGCATGTTCCTAATAACAGTTCTTGCGTCGTCTACTCCCGGTCAGTCCGATGGCGTCATACTTAATTTTCCTGGCCTGCATCATCAAACCTTCGATGGCCGCTTTCTATGCAAGCTTACGTGCGTTATAAGTACTGATCGCCATCCTAGTCTTTTGCCTGTTTGATATCCTAGATGAATCCTTTAACCTTTCTTCCTGGCGCTACCGTACCAAGCTTTCCTCCAGAATCAGGAGACTCTTTCTTATTACTGTGTCCTGCGTATGATTTTAAAACTTATAGGTAGGTTTTCGGGCTCTAGTCCTAGTTTCGGGTTTTGTAGTTGTTTTTCGAGTTTTAAAAGAAAGTCTCGTCCTTCCGGAGTGGGCAGATGGAGCTTACTTGTTGGAAGCGACTCAAAATCGCCTCCCTTGCACCTCCCAGTCATCTTATTGCAGGTTTTGGCCGGACTGAAGTGCGAATACAAGGATGTCATTAGTCAGTGCTGGCGCAGCAGGAACAGGGAGTCCATCCCCTAAATCCATCTGCGTCTCGGAGCACGCACAACGTTGCTTTTGGTCCGCGATTAGGCCCCTATCCGCAACTTGGAGACACGCCACGTATCCTCGAGACTAGCCGGTTGTAATCCTTCTAATGGGGGAGATACGTGGATTTGCAACATATCCTCTCAAAAGCCTCTTCTAGAACAAGCCGTCATCTCGTAAGATATTACAGCTAGAACCTACAACCGAAAGAGGCCACGTCGTTGTCCTTACCTCAGCAGCCGCGTTGCCGTGATTTTAGGGGACCTCTCTGTGGTTGAATCGCTCCGCTAATACTGGAACTACTAATTAGGATGTGACTCACATATGACCCCGTAGGTCAAAACCGCAAGGGGGTTGATACAGAGCCAACTCATTGTACTCGGTTATGCACTCTTTTTTTCTATTTATTTTTGTACCTTTTGCGTTTATCCAAAACGCCTCTAGCGCGCTGCGAGCCACAATTTCGTACGATAGGATCGTGGCAACTATGCAGAAAGGAGCATTTTCCATGACATTGTCCGCGGTGAGCTCTGAGAGGGGTCGCTGCATCTGAGTGTCTCATCCTATTTAGATGTCCCTTAATACGAACACAAAGCGGTCTGATGTGTTGGTCCTCACAATGTTTTGCACGAAATTAGATAGAATACACCAGAGGCCATGCAGTCAGCCGCCTTCCCTGCGAACTGCGCATAATACACTAGAGTTAGGCAGTAACTTTTCAAAACTAACATTCTAATTCGAATTAATTGTTTCTTAAGTTTTGTGGGACATTTGCTTACAATTCTCACTTAATCCTCGGGACCACTCTTCACCAGACTAACCCGTATCGATCGACGGTTATGAAAGTGAAACAAAAATTGGTCTAATTCGAGTCATCCAGTGTAGCATATTCTCCCTGTGCATTAAGACCTGGCTTACGCGATGCATTAGCAGTGTAGAATTCGCGACCCGTTGCAGAAAAAGCTGGAGAAAAATGAGATCAGCGTAATAGAACGCGCAGTGGGAAGGATAATGCTAGGGAGCTTAACGCAAGTCAAAGAGGGATTCGAAGTTCACTCCTACGTCACCGCTAATAAAATTAGGTGGGCCGGACACGTGATGCGTTTTAAGGACAATCGTTGGAGCAGGGCCGTCATGATTGGATACCACGTCACATCAAACGCACCGCAGAAAGACCGGTGACCCGATAGTCAGACCTCTTTACAAAGTCATTCGAAGAAAAATACGATGCTGTTCGAGTCCCCCGCGAGAAAGAAGCCACTAGGCAATACTTGCGCGCAATCGGGGCAAATGGAAGTGTTGCTGGTACCCGTTGGAGCAAATCGATGAACAACGGGTGCACAGGTGATACAGGTGGTGTTGCAAATGTTGTGACATTCCAGGCTTTAGCGAAGGCGACGATGCCGAAACGTTACCCGAATGTAAACAATCTTGGATCGCTTCACACTGACAAGTGACAAGTTACTGAGGAATATCGCTGGCGTGTGCAGTATAAAAGGTTCTTGAGCGGATCATCCTGGATCGGCTTATCAAACATCGCGAAGAAACCAGCCGACTTTTGCCCTGGTCGATCGACTATTCAAGCAGGTGTTCATTGTCAGGAAAGTGATCGAAGTATAGCAGCCGTATTCGAAACCAATGGACATAACTTTTCTGGACTCCGAAGCCGCTTTCGACTTTCCTCATCTATGCCGTTTTCTCCCTCCTCTCTACGCTGGACGTGGGAGTCACCCGGTGGAGGGTATCGTAATGAAATAGACCACATCATCGTCAATAAAAGGTTCTGCCTGACGGACGTCAGTGTTGTACCAAAGTTCTATACGGGATCGGACCATCGCCTCCTCCGAGGAAGATTTTCCTTCACAAGGAGAGCAAAGAAAGCCGCCAAGTTCAGAGAGAGAAATCCCAGGACTACCATCAACTGGGATCTCTTCGCTACGCTAGCCGGCTTTTGGGAAGATTCCGCAATGGACAACATCGACGAGGAATATGACCGACTTGTTGAACACCTTCACGACTGCGCGAAGAAGGCTGAGAGTTTTAAAACCACCAAGAGGCGCCTGTCTCTTGAAACTCTTGAGCTGATACGCCAGTGTGGAGCAGCACGAGCCGCAGGGAACCAAGAACTCACGTCCGAGCTGACAAAGCTTTGCAGAGAGGCGATAAAAGAAGACCTTAAAGAGAGAAGAGCGGAAGTGCTGGCTGAAGCTGCAGAGGCGGGGAAAAGCATCCGCTATGCCCGTCGAGACTTCGCCAGTCGCAAGACGAGGATGACTGCTCTTCGGAACCCAAAGGGAACAGCCATTGCATCGAGAAGGGGGATGGAGAAAATCATCTACGACTTCTACTCTGATCTCTTCGACAGCCATGTCCACTTACCTCTTCACCATCCGAGGGAAGATGGACAAGTCATTGCAGAGGTTCTCCCGTCCGAAATACGACATGCTATCATGTCAGTAAGAAATCGTACGGCACCCGGTCCCGACAGAATAAGACCAGAACACCTGAAGAGCCTTCTGCCAGTACTCATCAACACCCTGGCGAGGCTCTTTACACGTGATCTGTCGGAATGCAAGGTTCCTAAACAGTGGAAGACCAGCAAGACCGTGTTGTTGTATAAAAAGGGAGATCCACATGACATCGGCAACTATCGTCCAATCTGCCTACTATCCGTCATCTACAAGCTCTTTACAAGAGTAATCCTTAATAGGATTGAAAAAGTCTTGGATGAAGGACAGCCATGCGAGCAAGCAGGGTTTCGAAAAGGATTCAGCACGATTGACCACATTCACACTGTTTCGAAACTCATCGAGGTATCACGAGAGTACAAGATGCTGCTCTGTCTCACCTTCATCGACTTGAAAAAGGCCTTCGACTCAGTTGAGACGGAAGCTGTCGTGGAAGCCTTGGACAACCAAGGCGTCCCTACTCAGTACATAAAGGTACTTCGAGAGTTGTACAGAATTCACGACCGGAATTTCGCCATTCTACAAGAACATCATCATTGACGTGAAGAGGGGGGTCCGACAGGGTGATACAGTTTCACCCAAAATATTCACAGCCACCCTCGAGAACGCAATGCGAAAGTTGGAATGGGAGGACATGGGAGTGAAGGCTGATGGTCGGCAGCTACACCATTTGCGCTTTGCTGATGACATCGTACTGATATCATCTAGCATCAGCCAAGCGGAACGAATGCTGACCGAATTCGACGAAACATGTGGATGCATCGGTGTTCAGCTGAATCTACAAAAGACGATGTTCATGCGGAACGGATGGGTCTCGGATGCCCCATGCACGCTCAACGGAACGAACATATCCGAATGCACCTGCTACGTTTATCTGGGTCGGGAGCTAAACATGATGAACGACCTGGCCCCCGAGCTGGGCAGGAGGAGACGAGCGGCTTGGGGAGCGTACAAGAGCATCGAGGATGTAGTGAAGAAGACCAGGAACACCCGGCTCCGTGCTCACCTCTTCAACACCACCGTACTTCCTGCTTTGACCTATGCTTCGGAAACCTGGACATTTCGCGAGCAGGAAGAAAACGCGGTGAGTGTCATTAAACGCGCAATTGAGAGAGTGATGCTAGGAGTATCCCGTTTAACGCAAGTGAGGGACGGGATTCGAAGTTCTCTTCTACGTCAGCGATCGAAGATTAGAGACGCCTCCGCGTTTGCCAAGGAAAGTAAAATAAGGTGGGTCGGACACGTGATGCGCTTTAATGACAACCGTTGGACCAGAGCCGTGAGCGACTGGGTTCCCCGCGATATTAAGCGCACTACAGGAAGACCGCCGACCCGATGGTCAGATTTCTTCACGAAGTCCTTCAAAGAAAAATATGATGCTTTTCGTGTCCCACGCGAAAGGAGGAACCACTGGGCTACTCTGGCACGCGATCGGGAAAAATGGAAGAATTACTGGCGCCCGCTCGACCAGTTCGAAGATCAACTGGAGTCAAGGTGATCAAGGTGATGCCGTTTTCTCTACGCGCCTCGCACAGATGGAATTCCAAATGAGCATGAACGTTTAATTAGCCACAAGAACAGAAGAACAATTGCTGCGGTTTGAACACTAGACGGATATTCCTCACCGCTCGAACTGGAAACTGGAGTAAGACAAGGGCCTGTACAAGGGAACGTTTCAGTTCAACTTGTCATCGGTGACATAATGCGAAAAACATTTTAGTAAAGCCCAGCCGATGTCGTTTTAGCACGGTCTACACGTCCCTTGTTGGATCTCGAGTACGCGAACAATGTAGTAGTGTTCGCTTCAAGCAAAATTACAATGATATAAACCTTGTATCGAAATTATCTGCAGCCTAGGGAGTGCTATTCCGCACTGATAAAGCAGCAGATAGCAGATGTGGGTCCCCTCCAGACCATTAAGGGGAACCAGGGTGGACCGACAACCTATTGAACTCGTGGATGAGTTGTTATTTGGGCTGTATGCTAGGAAGCAGATGGCACCTAGGAAAAAGATTCAGTAAAGATGCACTAAACCCAATTCGGCATTCAACTCGTTAACTAAGTGCCTGTGGTCGATCCCCATCGCCAACGAAGTCAAGCTGCGAGTCTACCTACCCGCAATTAACCCTAACATGATGTACGGATCGGATACTTGGGCAGCACTGTCAACTGTGATGAAGCTTGACTACACGAAGAGAAATCTGCTTATACGACTGTAAGGCTACTTTTTGGCCAATGCCATAACGAAGAACTTAGTCCAGAAATGGATATGGTGTAGCGGCATATGACATTTGGAAAACAACATCTTTCTTGGACCCCTGCAGTAGTCACAAAACAGTATCTTTGCTTCTTTTGTCACGTTAAAACGAGAACTTTAGATTGACTTGTCCAAGTTGTTTTAAGAATGCTCTCAGCTCAGACTCAAAGTGAGAAAGTCCTCCTGGTCGTAGAGGTAACTTTTGGACGGACTTAGTAAAATAAGATCAGAGAACACTTAGCGTTGATACCCAGTTCGGTCGAGACGTAATGTTTTGTAGATTATGTAATAGCGGACAGACACCAACGTTGCGCACTTTTGAAAGATGTGAAACTCAATGCCTCATGTAAATATATAAGTCATATCAAACTTAGAAACAGCATCAGAATCATAGCTTGAAACCATCAAAGTTAGATTTTGTATTTTTTAATGATGGGACTTTTCCCTTAATGTAGGCTTAAATGCTGTCTACCTGTGATATCGGACCAGTTCATTCAGAGACTTGAATTTTACCGACCATAAGAAGTACTTTCCATTGTTGTCTCGCAAAACTTTGAAATGTTGAATCGTATCTTCGAACCTGGAAAAGTAGAGCCCAGTAATGATTCAAATAAAACAAAAGAAAGGAATTCTCAGCTTGGCAGAACTCACCCGTCCACCATTTGAATATCAAGAAAGCTCTCAAGGAACGCCACTTTCTATCGGTAGCTTATTTCAAGACAATTTCGCTAACTTTCCCCGGCAAAAAAATCCAATGACTGGGTTAGTAGGTAGAAGATCGGCGACGTCGCAGATCCTTTGTAGTCGCACGGCCGATTGTCCGAAACCACCCTACTGCCAACCAAGCCTTTCATCTCTTCAGAGTCGATATATTGCTACTAGCCTTGTCTGGGAGGATAAAAACACTGATTTGATCACAGGCCGAGTCACTGGCCAATCCCTTGCTAGTCATTACAAGGCTGCATATGCGTCCATAAACCTCAAACGAAGTCGAACACGTAGGCGCATCCCCATAGCGATCGATCAACGCTGGGCACATTATCTACATTACTCATGGCATCGATGAGTGCAAGTTCGATAGATTTCATTTTGATTGAATGTAATAATACTATATAGCAATTATTAGCAAAACAATATAAAACCACCAATTACGAACGTAAAGTTTTAGAGTTGTCAACAAAAATGTGCTGTTTAAGCTTTCCTACAGAAATGGATTCTCGCTCCTATCAGAAATTGACAGGACCCGAATACTATTTGCATCCCGAAATTTATTTCGTTCACAAACTCACACTCACAAAAAGCGAGTAATGAGCTGCAAAAACCTTTTTACCCACAACTGTTGAGCCAACGATGATATTCCTATTGTACGAAATTCAATCTGAACAGATCGACGAAATCTACATATCATTGATGCGATTTCAGGAATATAACAATGGATATGTTATAATTGGTTCAAAAGAGTGCACATCAACTAGCGACCTTCTCTATTTTCCAATTATTCACTGATTTCCCATATTTCTCCCCATGATATTGGTTGTTCGCAACAAAGCAACAAGGATTCCGAAACTACATAATTTTTGTTCGAGAAATCTTTCTCATTCAGTGCAAAAATCATGTTTAGATCATTCAATAAATGTTCTTTTTTTAGATACTATTAATTTACTAATTGGTTATGATTTGGATAATGAATGAGACTAAACTCTAGGCAGACATGGGTTAACCGCACTCGGTGAGGGAAATATCTTCGGACATGTGAGAGACGTTGCAGAAGAGAAGGAGAAGCAGTGCAATAATTATCTACCCACATCGAAAATGATAGACAAGAATGCAGCAGTTTATTCTTCATTTGAAATCTAGGAGTAGAGACATGAGAAGGTGGAACTGACATATGTGTAGTGGTGATCCTATGAAGGTGGTGTTGCGATAGAGGTACGGCCTTTGCTCATATCTGTGCAGTTCGACTGCAACAAGCGAGTGTCCTATCTCGATCGCAACCGCTGGCTTCACTGTGCTCATGAAGATGGTGCTTCAACAATTTTTGAATTTTAGTAGAGTAGCATATCTTCCATAATGTCTAATTTAGGAAATTCGAAAAGTTTATTACAGAATCACATGACATGTGAAGAGAAACTGCAATAAAAAATGACATACTGCTTTCGATTGTTTATTACAGAATCACATGACATGTGAAGTGAAGCTGCAATAAAAAATGACATACTGCTGATACGTCGGAACCGTACCTTTCCTAGGAGAAGGGGGCCTCCCCATCCTTGACAGTCCAAAGTCAAGAAGGTTGTCAATCGTGGAGGAAGGAGGAATGTATCAATACTTTTATCGGAATCATTCAGCATAATAGAAAGACGTCATTTTTGGATGTCTCTCGAAGAAAAATAGTTTATCTATATGGATCAACATAGGGAAAGACAACTCAGAAAGGTTGTTTCATAGAGCTCATCAACAAAAGAACACTTGGAAAGTATTAAACCAATTAGGTTAATTGAATATCTGCTCTAAAACATCGTTATTCAGCGAAGGGTTCATAATCTACCTAATATTAAAGGGGAATTAGTTTTGTTAGTTAAGAGTTGCCAGAACACAAAAGTCATTTTTTGACACAGGTGCAATCATAACGATGAGGAGAACAACAGCACCAGCATGGTATGCATTTTCCCCTGATAGTATTAAATGAGCAAACATGAAGACGAATGAACAGCTACGGGAACGAAGGAGCAGGTAGGAGGACGAGCAGCTGTAGAGGAAAATGACCACTTACATGCATCACACAAGGCTTCGTCAACCACCCTAAAGTAAGAGGGACCGGAGCACCGGCTCCGAATCGCATGTATGATTACAAATACAAACCTTCTCTGTTAACGCCGCAGATGCAAAATTCCAAGACGCCAGAAATTTGAGAAGAAACACGAACTTACTTCACGGATATGCTAAAATCGCCGGGCGAACTTTCACACTGTCGTACCAAAAAGTTTCCATCGCGAGTACCCTGCTTCTTCAGTAATATCTCAGCGTCTAGTCGCGAAATTTTCCCCAAGTACCTAAGCAATACAAATACTAAACCAAGTTGTAATGCTTTATTAATAGAATTCTGAACAAAAGAAAAAGAAAGTAAATTCAAATGTTGGATAAATTGTATGGTTAGCAATATTATTGGACTCGTTCCTACCCCTTGATAGAAATAGACGTACGCCAGCAGAAGAGGGAAGGAATTCGAGGAGATGATGCGTTCTCTCCCCTCCACAACGGTTTGCCGCCTCATAGTGGTGTGGAGGTGACTCTGGTCGTGGAACTACGATGCACAGCGCGGGTTCGTCCTTCGGCAGGGTCTCCCAGGCTGAAAAGGAGTTCGACGTAACCGACATTCCGAATTCGCGTAATCGGAAGTCTCGCTAAGGGTAAACCACTGCTAAGATTCATCACCGTCTTAGCAAAATGTCGCAAGGTGGCTCCCTGATCCACACAGGTTGGGCGACGCCCTGTGGTGACGGCTGAGCTCGACATGACAGTGCTGCTTAGTTTGAAGAGACTTTCTGCCAATCCAGGATATTCACTGCCTCAACCCTGCACACTGGGCCCTGCCGTCTCAGACTTTGGACATTATGGCGACTGGTGAGAGGCGATCAAATCTCAGGTTGCTCAGAAGGTCCTTGATTATGGACCAAGGTGATACATGCCCGACTAGCCATGGAGACTGTCTTAGACTGTGTAGTTACAACGCGAGAACAGTGTTCACAGACGCTGGCTGACCTGCATGTCCTTTTCAGAGATGCGGAGCGTGTCAAATTTCACGTGTTTGCTCTGCAGGTGACCAAGAGCAGAAGGTTCGAAGTGCGACAGATGAATGACGGTACACTCGTCATTCCTGGAGAGAGGGTTCCGTCGCGAAATGAATGCGGTGTTGGTTTTGTTGTGCACCCATCTGTCGTCTATCTTGTCGATTCGCACGATATCTTGTCACCTCGTCTGTCCATTCATCGCTTCCGTCCTCCGCGCTAAAAACCCTTTAGTATCATTAACTGCTGCTCACCAATATCACCAGCTGATGAATACGGACGCGTTTTATGAGGAGCTGGAGGAAGTGATCCATAACGAGAAGTCCTTCTACAAATTCTTTGTTGGGGACTTCTTGAAGTTAGGACAGGCTAGAGAAGAGGAATACAGAATCGGAAGATTTGGTACTAGGGGACCAGAAAAAGACGACCATCATCTCGCCGGGTTGGTGTCGGCTGCTCCCCTCTTTCATTGGAATTCTCTTTTCATAGAGAAAGACCATCATCAGTGGACATGGGAATGGCACGACTAGTGCGGAGATCGATCAAATACTCACCACAGGAGGAGCTGCTTTCGGCAACGAAGGAGAAAAGAAGTCGTCTACAACGATTGCGCACTCGAGGACTCCTTGTCTCAAGGTGACCTGGCACATCGAGTAGGACCCAAACGTGGACTACGAGCTGCTGCTCAAAGGATTGCGAGTCTATGCTGGACGTGCCTCGAACTTCGATCGAATTTCGAAGACCACCAAGGAACTGTTGAAAAGAAGGACTTTGAAGCATGATCTGAATTCATCGCACATTGAGTGGTTAGTAGCAAACACTGGCTGCTAAAAAGCGTTGCAGAAGGATCTTTCGAAGTGCAGGCAGAAGAAGATTCTGGAAGCGGCACAAAGAAGAACGAATCTAAAAAAGTCCATGGAAGTGAAGCTCCACCACGGAATCTCCCTTAGCAAGTACGAGTCGCTACCAAGAGCATGAAACCTGGCACAGTCCCCGGACCTAGGATCAGCAGACTTTCTTTGGGCTGGTGCCCATCCCACTTCATGTAATCTTAGCGTTACACATGACATCCTACCTTTAGAAAGAAAGGATCCCAGACCAGTGTAAGACCTCCCGAACCGTTCCTATTCATAAAAAAGGTGAAAGAGATCACCTTGGAAACTATCGTCCGATATGCTTGCTGAGCGGGTTATACAAAGTATTCACTAAAATCGTCCTCACGCACATATCTAGAACGCTGGATGAAGCACAGTCTCAAGAACAAGCTGGATTCCGTCAGGGGTTCAGCTGGTTGGACCACATCCAGACCGTGTCGAGGGTCATAGAGGTTTGCCGGGAATATCGTCTGCCTCTTCTTCTAACCTTCGTCAACTATGAGAAAGCCTTCGACAGCGTAGAAACGAATGCAATACTGTCAACGTCGGTCGATCAAGGTGTGGACGCAACGTATGTGCAACGTATGTGAGGACATTCGCCAATGGGTACGATCGATGCACCATAAGGATACAGCTTTTCCAATGCCCCTTACTTTATACGTTGGAAAGGAAGTACGATAAGGCGATACTACATCGCATATGTTGTTCATGACTGCATTGCAGTAGATAATGAAATCACTTTCTTGAGAAGAAATGGACATACGTGCTGATGGAAGATTTCTCTCCAACCTTCGTTTTGCGGACGACATCGTTCTCTTTTCGAGGAGCACCAATGAAGCAGAAACGATGCTCAAAGAATTGAACAAAGCAGGGAAGAGAATACGACTGCGAATAAACAGAAAGAAGACAGTTAATGAAGAACACCTACTGCGAGGACGGAGAAGTACAACTTGAAGGATCCCAAATCGTGGAAACTTCGTCAGACGTATACCTCGAACTTCTATGAATATGAAAAACGACTTGAAGGAAGAACCGAATAGAAGGATGAGATTGGGTAGCACTCGCAACCGTCAAGGAAGCTACCGACCAACTGACGGACCAAGATCTCCGTGCCCATCTGTTCTACTCGACAGCTTCCAGCGTTCTGTTACGCAGCGGAGACGTGTGCAGACACCGCTGCCACGAGGCTACTCACTACCTACAGAACCCTTGAGAGATAGAGCCCTTGAGAGATGTCTTCTGAAGGTTAACAGGCGTACACAACACCTAGCCGATCTTCGCACCTTCGACTTAGCGGCAATGTCCCGTCTTCGTGACCCAGCGGAATATATATCGAAAGCAAAGCATAGATGAGCCGGTCACGTTATGAGAAGAATCGAGGATAGATGGACTAAAAGAACGCTACAGTTGATCACAAGAAATGATAAACGCCTACGGGAGACCGCCAACGAGATAGGACCATGCGTTCGCTGCGCGGATGGACCAGCTGAGAGCTCAGCTGGATACAGCTCAAGGACCTCGTCATCGTCACTCACGAAACATGAAAACATCTTGCATGGCAATGGCGAAGGAATGAAACGAGTGGAAGAGATGCTGGGTCCCGCACTTCCAGTGAAGACGTGCCATCCAAGTATCCAAGTTCTCCCTCAGCATTTCTCACAAAATATCTCGCTGCAACTGCCATTTGTGTTGCGGATGAAAATTGACGGAACAAAAAAAGGTACTAGCACATCAAACAGGAAAAAAGTTTTGAATTCTCAGTGGTACAATGTTCTACATCGCCTCCACAGTCGATTACTCGACACAGTCGTCCAAGACCAGTGAATTCTTTCATCCCAAATTGTCGATAAATTGATCCCAAACTTGCTGGGAGACCAAGGACTAAGTACATCGGTTGAGCCTCGCAATTAATTGTGTAGGCGACATATAGTTGGGTCAAAACGACATGAAGCACGGACAGTTGATTCGCTCGAAGAGGCGCGGGAGAGCGATGCGGTTAGGACCGAGTGAGGATCTATGCTACCACCGTTCATTCACCGTTTAGCGGTTGGAAACGCGTAAGGATCCTCGGTATCGCCTCCCATCTCCCTAGCCCACCTCGGTTCTAACCGCTATCTCAACCGCAGCCGCTTACGCAACTGTCCGTGCTTCATGTCCTTTTGACTCGACTATACACGTTCATTAACCTCTACGATTCTGAAATGAAATTGAGGGAATTGGCGCATTACAAAGGAACTCATGAACGCCGAGCATCCAAGAATATCCTTTACGTTTATGTCATCCTTTATTCTGTAGGTAACTGGAATCTTAGGGACAGTTAAACGGACTAGCAGCGCCAAAAGTGAAATCGCTCTCCATTAATAGGTACTTTAACAGAAAATATAATTCAGAGGAAAGTCCCTCTACGAAAATTTATACTGAAATAAGCAGTCGATTTGATCATACCATGGGCTATCGTGCATTCGTATGTAATTCGAAGGAACAAATCCTTCCACACCATCAATTTCTGCCTTGAACCAGTGTGGATCTTCGTCCTTATTCAAAACCTGAGAAAGAACGTTCGCATGAGAAGTCATGGATGGAGAAATAAAGAAAAACGGCATTACAAGCAAATATACAGACAAAGGACTACTACATAACTAAAAGGGAAACCAAAAGAGTAAAAAGCAAAAGAAAAAAGGACACCTTCAGTATCTGACCGCGTCGAAAGCTTAGCTCATCGTCAGCATTTGCGTTGAAATCATGTTCGGCCGTAGCCTCCATGAGGCCTGAAACTGCCACTCATAATGAAGTGTTATGCAAAAAAAAAGATCGGAACTCCGCACGACCCAACAAATTTAGTGAATAGTGGGTTCCCACCCGGAACAGTTCAAATACTTATTTATTTGAGAATGCATATTCACCATGCTACAAAATAACGCGCTTAGTTCGAGTGTGTTTGTCTGCGCATCACGAAAATACTCCACAATGATTAAAGATGTCAGAACGGCGGGACCGAACCAGCGCCGCCCGCTTAGCAGGTGAGCATCCTACCACTGAACCACTGTCAAAATTTGTACCAACGTATATATAGAAGGCGTGATAGGACAGACAACTTTTAGTAATAGGAGGAGCTTTAGGAGCACGTTCACCTTCAATTTTGCAGACAAAAAATCTTCTCTACCACTCTGGACATCTCATGCCAACTTTTTTCCGCAAGTTTGCCTATGTAAAATATTCAGAAAGATCAATTGCATTCTAAAATTTTGTTGTGATTGTAGTCTAAATATTACTTCAAACACTACAAAAAAGCACCAAATGTGAGAGTTTCTTATATGGTTAATCTTAACATTAGATTAGATCCTTGTCCTCTTTCTTCATTAATATATTCATCTTGTTCGGTATTTCTACACAGACTTCTTTTGCTTCTTTGTTAGTTTTTCCAAGTGGATTATGTTTACTACTTTGCTCCGTGTGTGTGTGTTTTTTTTTGTTGAGAAGTACGAAGCATCCGAAGCTCCGGTTTTTCATGTTGTGAAAAAAAGTGCGTGGACTGAAAGCACAACAAATTTTCGCTTCTAACTCATTTGTTTTTGTAATTTTGAGTTGCGATTCTGAGCATAATCACATGTTTTTTACCAAGAAGTAGTGGGCTCGAGTCAGGCGAACCTCAAGGCGAAAGTTACGCGCTTAGTACAGCGAAAGTTAGTTGGCTAAATAAAGTAGCATCAGATGGGTCCAGAGTTTGCGAGCTGCGATCCCGCAGTCGCACAAAAGCTCATCTTTGCGACGTTGAGCCAAATCCCTCCAGCAGATTACTGTAGCCGTTCCTCACAGCTATCGCGCAGCTTTCTGCTTTCTTTTCATCAGCATCGCCACAGTATATGGTGTAATTACCGACACTGATGACGGGCCGGCCTTTGATGCGTGTTTCCTGCAGTGGAACAAAACACAACAACAAACGGCACACAGAGATATCCCAGAAGTTTATACAGGGCGGCTTGTTGGAGTTTCTCGACAATGTACGGCACTTCAGCGTAACGAAACGGATACTTGTTGCCCAAGATTTCAGGCTCCCTTCGGGCAGATGACCTTCCACGTTGTGGACTTTTTTGGCGATATGCAGGATGACAGCACAGTTCCTCAATTTCTCGATATATAGAATCTAGCGCCATATAGCTGTGGAGGTTATATAGCTCGTACGTTCCCAATGCGTACACTCAAATGCCTGATTGCGTTTAGTGAGAGCAGGGCCACTACGAGCAAGTAGCATTCAGGCTTGTATACGGAGAATTTCGTGGCACACATATATAGACATATATGCATACATGTATATTTATACATTAATGTGACATAAATATCCGTATATTAGTCCCAGTACGGAAATTACGATCTCAAAAGTCGCCTCTCAGAATCCTAACATGATCAGTCTCAATACTTTTGGAGCATCGGCATAGAAGCTTGCCCATGCAAATGTTTGAGCGCTATCAATAACAACAGCAATTACACTAATTAACAGCATATTTCAAAGAAGTGATTTTTTTTGGCAAAACGGGAAGGACCAGAAGGTGGTCAACGCAAAATACAGTCGGCGTAAAACGGATGGTAACGTGATGAAGCGCTCGCTTCCTGAGTGAAGACGTGTGCCGAGCTCTCTCTCTCTCTCTCTCTCTGCAGTCCGGATAACTTCTCGCGCCCTTCATCTTTTTGTAGTGTTTTACTATTTTTTTCATACAGTAGTGTCTGGGTTTACACAGTCCTAAAAAAGCCATTTTCCATTAGTTTTACTGTTTGTTTTGCTCCGAAGACGCCGCCGAAATCTTAATTTGCAGGGATTTAATGTTTGTACCACTTTTAAATGCAAACGAGCACGGGTGTCATCTTTCGCAATACCAAGAAAACCCTTGTTCGCTAGTTCAGTATTTCCACCTCATTCCAGGGTGTCTCCTTGATGACGTCAATCCTCAGAAACTGGAATTCTGCACCACTTTTTGTATGAACGTGCATAGTTAGCCTCCTCTAGAACGGATTCTGGGATCTTGGTATGACTGCGTTTGCAATAAACGCTAATCACGCACAATTACACAAAAAAGACAGAAACTGAAGCGGCACAAACTAAGATCGTCGCAGTAAGAAGTGTGAAAAATGGATTTAGGACTTCATTTTTTGTGCAAAGATTTGCACGATGTCAATATCAAAACGTACAGCATGCACAAAACAAAAAGGACATCGTTTGATAGAAGTATTTATTAATGGGTCTTATTTGCTTGCGACGAGACCGACAGCAGCACATAGATGCGATAGTCGCACCAGGTGCTCCGACCCCTTTCACTTCTGTACGGTTAGCGAAGGGACCCTCTTCACTTTTGGACGATTGGCGAAGGAATCCTCACCATTTAAGCTGCGCCCCATGAGCTGGATCCCCCTTCACCTCAAGAGGATCCGGGTCCTCCCTATTGCACTTATGCAGCAGCATTAATGAAAAGACCACAATTCATAATGTTCACACTATAATACCACAACTACCTTCGTTTCTCTCATATGTTTTACTGACATGAGCACGCAAGCAGTGAGCGAAGATGTTATTGGATTCTACGGAGTGCGATACTGACACAAAGAACTGCTTCAGAAGTCACTTTCAATATTCCGTAACGCGGTACAACCTCATAAAGATGGACTAAAAGCATAAGTCGTTAGCCATTAGCTTATCAACAGGAACGAAACACTGATTTTGACATGAAAAGCAGCAAAAACGTGTGCAGTCGGCGTAAAACGTGTTCTATCGTTTATAAGGACATGCGCTGAGCCTTCTCCACAGAGAACTGCGAGGTCTCTGGAGCTCTTTTCTTCTGTTTTTCAGTTGCATAATGGGACAGCTGTCTCAGCAAAATACTTCTCCACTTCTGTTATCGTTTGTTTTGGTTATAGGGCGCATCTAAGATCTTAACTTACACATATATAAATTCTGTGCCTTTTGTAAATTATTCACGGTTAGCCATCCTTCATAGTCATAATACTAAGAAGATGTTTTTTACGCTAGTTTAATAGTTACATTTCCCTCAGGTGAAAGGACATCTCTTTGATGACTTCATTTTCTAAGAATTGGAAACGTAGAAGCGGTAGGGAGAAGCCGCGAAAGAAGGGGGCCTGGTTCATTCGACTAATGAGGATCACTCCGCCAACCATCCCAAAAGTGAAGGGCTCCCTTTGCCAACCGTTCAAGAGTGAAGGGGGTTGGAGCACCGGCTCGCATGCATAATTGGATCTCTGCCCCACTTTTCGCGTAAGTTCCATACTTGACGTTCTCTTAAGACGAATATTTGAATTTTACTATCCTTACGATTACAAAAAAAACAGCCATGCACATTTACGCGAAGAAACGGAGGAGAAATTCAAATCGCTCCAAACTAAGGAAGCCTTCCTATAAGCAAAACATTCCTACAAGCAATAGAAACGGACTCTGCTAGGACTCTGCTAGGTAACAACACACATACACCATAACATTGCAAAAAAAAAAGAAAACATGCAAAAAAGAAGAAGAAAAGAGCTAGGAAGTTCTTGTATCGCTCTCTGAAGAAGAGTCATCGCATGCCGTCAACAAGGGCACAACACGTTACTCTGGTACAACAAACTTGCAAGCAGGAATGGAAGCTACTCCATGGAACGCAAGTTTGCACTTCTCAGTAACTAGAGAAAGGTGGAGTCGAACAGGAACAACGCTAAGGAAAAAGTGATCACTGAAGTAAATGTTTCGCTTAAGGTTAAACATCTGCCACATACATGTGATAATCGGAGCCGGTGTTCCGGCAACCCTCACTTTAGGATAGTTGGTGAAGTGGTCGTCTTCACCAAAGCTGTCCAGTTATCATAAGAGGGATCAAAAGAGATAGAACAATGGGAGGTTGGAAGATGTAATTGTAACTAAATAAAAATGAAGTGGTTTCAGTTATGAGATCATATTTTTGTTGCGACAAAAAACGAACTGCATACAGAAATAGAGGAAGGAATTTGCTGAACAACTCATCAAAGTCGTCTTTTCATTCTGACGAGTAAGGTGAAAAAAGAGCCTGAATATGGAAACCAAAACGTCCAGATCTAGAACGAGTTTTTTGCTTCTTTTTCCACTTATTCGACTGAACAAGTAAGTGGTACATACGAAAAAATATATCCTCACACGCTCTATCAGAGGATATATAACTCGTTGAGGAAATCCTTAATGGAGATGAAGGAGGGTGGAGCAGCGTCAGTTGTAAATTCTTCTGCTACACAGAGACAGTGGTGAGCGAGTACGGGCGTGGAGCACACCAACGATAGCATGCTCGTCCCCCTTTTTGAAAAAACCTACGCAATCTCCTTGGCCAAGCGAGTTACAGTAGTATAGAATGAAGAATTCTAGAACGAATATGCAACTTGTAAAACAGATTTTTTTATGAACTTGGAACGCATTTGCACAACCCAGTCAAGTATGTTGTATATAGACTGAACAAAGCCAGAGTAGCTATACTCGAGTCAAAATGACATGAAGCATGGTGCATTTACGTACGTGCCCGAAACTGCGCGGTGGAGACAGCAGTTGGAACCGAGGTGGGACAATCACAAACTGCAGCGATGGGTGGTGCCAGCAGGAGTTCCACAACACTCCTAGCCGCTATGCTCCACCAAAGCGAAAGCGGAACCGTGCACGCAATTGCACCGTGCTTCATGTCGTTTTGACCCTACTATATTTACCCTTCACTGTATTGTATTATACCACCCCCTTGAATTTGGACTGTCCAAGATTGGATAGACCCCTTCACCTAAAGGGTACGGTTCTGGCCTACCGCACCTTTGATCAGCCGATTCGAAGGACATTCATTGGTCTGCGAGAAGTTAACAAATTAACGTATATCACAGTACAAGTCTGAAGGCCCGGAACGTCACCGTACAAGTCTGAACGTCTAAAGCCGGACTTCAGACTTGTACTGTGATATACGTTGATTTGTTGACTTTCTGTGGTGTTCTCTTCGCTTCCCATCACTGATCAATGAAAATTAATAGTAGTGGCATTTTATACAAAATAAGAGTTCTGCTGCTTGCTTTTCTAACAACGCCCTTTCTTTCTTTTTATAGACTTGGGCGAAAGATTCCATAGTTTACTTCCTTTTCGCGTCATTTCTACATTTCAAAAGCATTCAAACTCCAGTTCCAAACACTCCATCGATACCAACATAATATAGACACAATTTGAAAGCATTACCATCATTGCCCTAAGTATGTGTGCCTACTAAGTGCCTCCCCCTCCCCACTCCCCCAACTACATTTTTCCCTTATACACATCAGAAGTGTGTACACGCTGTCATAAAGAAATAAGACAAGCCACCAATTCAGCACAGGGGTGCAGACTTTGTTTCGGCGGCTGCGCCGCAGCGGAATCTTAGAGCGCAACGTTCCGCCAGAGTTTTAACGAAATGATTGTAGTCATGCACTGCGAATAGTCTAGAAACGTTATGTATATGATCCGTTCATCATTGTCTGTTCAAATATCTCAGTAATAGTCTGGTAGGGGTATAAGAAGGCCCGTATGCGAATCAAGCGCTGGTCCTACGGCCTAGACCTCACGAAGGCAGTATGATTACTAAAGTCACTACTTTATGAGAATTCTTTTGATGAATTCTATGCTGCGGATTTTCCCTTGTCTCGCATAAGGGTTCTAGGTGTTAGCGAAGTTGGAAAAGAAGAAGTCAACTATACAAATTACGAGTGGAAAAATGTCTGCATACTTATTATTCTTGAAGTACTTTGAATGACGGGTCTTGTCTTCTGACATCACTCATTATCTGCTCGATAAGCTAGCCTCCTTGAGCAAAAATAAAAACCATTGTTCATACTTCAGAAAAAAAAGACAAAAAGACTTCGAATTATGCTTTCGAAGAACCAACTCTTAAGATCATTTGAATGGAAAATTCCCTTATAGAGACTCTGAAACAAACAAATACGTTTGTTCCGTACACAGCCAACAAGTCCCATAAAGAGTAAATTCTGGAGACTATGAGAAAAACGATCATAAAAGATGAAAGATAGTGTCTGGCGTCAATCAATCCGCATAGGATGCGCCCATACAATGACTTGTAGTGGCTAGCCGAAATGTCAAGGCAGTGTTTCTATCCTTCCAGACAAGTCTGGTACCAATTTATCGACCCCGGAGGGAGGAAAGGGTTGGTGAGTACTAGGGCGAATTCGAACTTCCGATCGATCGTGCAGGAAGCGGAACCTCTAATCGCTACACTGAATGGCATAGATAATGTTTCCAGATTATTTAGAGCGCATAACTCTACAATACGTTCCATCAGTGAAGGGATGTCTCGCCCTAGGGTTGCACCGCGACACAGCCGAAACAAAATCCGCATCCCTGTATTGAATTATTATGATATGATGAGTATGACTAAGTGGCTTAATTATTAAGGATTAAGTGGATTTAGGTGTCACTGCTGAAAGTCCATTGCTGACTTATTCTAATTCGTTTCGATGATCATAAATTAATTATGAACTCTAGTGGAACCAACATTACAAATCAACACCTTCACTAGGCAAATATGACTGATGATCCACATGAACATCCAAATAAGTGAGTAAGTGTCTCACCATTAGTGGTTGAATTCAGGGCACCGAGGGGATACACTCGCCGTGTTCTACTACGGCAACTTTTATGCCTACAAAGAATGAAATGTCGCAAAGAAATAGGAGAGAGAAAGAGACATTTTCATGCCCAGTCGCCAACAAGTAACACGAATTATGAGAGCTAGTGAACTAAGACCTGAGCAAGCTTTGTTCCACTCGCAGGACTGCTCGCACCAGCAATTGATGAAAAGCACTGTTGCAAGCATATCGATGCTCAGAACTGTAGCACCGACACACAGAACAAACGGCAGTCAGAACAAGCGTACACAATCAGGAGATTGGACTTTGATGACTCCGGGTGACAAGTCAACTAATACCATCGCATCGGGTGAACTGGCACAGACGACCCAGCCGCGGGACATCGGACGCACCGCATGTGGTAACTGCGACGCAACCGCAGGAACTCGTCCGCTAGAGCCCAGCCAAGGCGCTCTACCGTTGTCAAGCACGCGGGGTTGGACCCATAGCACCTACAACTCACCTCGGCATAGCACGTGAATTCTCGTTGGGTCCCGATGGGCAGTTATGAATACTGTACTTTCCATGAAGCCTGCCGCAGTCCCTTTGTGCATGGTGACTGGCTCAGTAGGGAGTTCGGCCGTTGTTATTCCGGCCGCGTATGACAGATCTTCACTACCGGCAGTGCAGCAGTTTTTAGAGGCTTCTAGAGGTTAGCGTTAATGTTAGTGTTTGGACTTACTTTAGTAATTCTACAACTTCGAGCGGGGTTCCTGTTTTCATACAAGGCATGCTTTCTTCTGAAGAGTCCCCTCCTGTCTGGGTGCTTAGTCCGCTTGGGTATCTCCTTCTTGCATAATTATTAGTGGTTTTCAGCTTCCTAGATGAGTGGTGCGAACAGTACAGAATTGGCTGGAACCGGTGAGCTTCCGGATATAAATGCTGAAGAAGAGGAGCGATATCGTTTGAAGACAATTGCTCTCCAGGAGCGTTACGATACCGTCGCTTTGGTACTTATTAGAATCTCTTTTCTCTTTATCCCTTGTTTTACCGAACTCAAGTATTTACATTTCCTGTGATTTGCTACATTTATTGGGCACTTTTTAGCAGCTCGAATCAATAGTATCTCTATTTTAAAACTATGTTTTCTTCCAACAGAAATTTTTCGCGCTCCGACAAGGGGGCTGCTTTTCTTTCATCTGTGATATTTGTGTGAAATAGAAGTCGTTTTCGCTTCTTTTTCTCAGATGACTTGGAAAAAATGACACTAGTTGTGAGGTTCCAAAGCTGTACGACGACGATGTCCATGGGTTTTGCTGATGACTAGCTGTCGTTTAGTATTGCGACATGATCCGGTGATATCGTTTGATTGGATGTTGTGAAGGAGTCCTTTTGTTTGTTTCGAAGTGTTGCCAAAATTTGATTCTTTGTTAGACGAGACTATTGAGAAGTTGCGAGCATCTCTCTCATTTAGATATATGCACTTATATTAGTGAAGTGCTGCTTTTTAGAATTGACTTTGTGTATTCTCCATTTTCTTGAAGAATTAAAACACAGAAACCGAAATGAACCGCATTATTTGCAAGTAAGCACATCCTCGTGGGATTCCAAAAAACAACTAGGGTGTGGGCTAAAGCTAATAAGGTGTGGTATGAAGCTAGTAAGCTGGGGTTCTGAAACCGGAGCATTTGTCTTAGTGGATCCATGACATGGCTAAAGCTACTAAAGTATGATGTGGATTGCCTCGCCTCCCAATACACATTACGATTGCTTTTGTCAACTGTACCCATTTTCACATCTCTGACTCTTTGGGAGCTTATTTCTTTTTTTTTTTCTTGAACCTCGACTAAACGATAAAGTGGCGCTCGACCATTAGTTCGCACTGCAATTTCTCTTTTGTGTGGTTCATTCATTCATCTTATATTGGAGGCTCTAAAAACTGCAAAAATATGTGAATAATAAATGAAGAGCATGTTTCCTGATCAGCCACCAAGCACCGCGTTTAGGATATTTTGATTTTGTGAGAGATGCAATTCAGCTTTTAAAGTATGGAAGAACTGAATGTGCAAAAGAGTGTTCTGAGGCAGGACGGATACCATATCTGCTCTTCAGCAGCCACGCGTTTTTGTTCATTTATTTGGTAGAGGATTGATTTCCAGAGCGATTAAGAATTCTTGGGAATAAAATCCCATTCATTATAATTGTACAAATTTTCGATTTGTGCTATTACATAAGCTCGTCATGGGCTACTCTAGAATGGACTCTATGGACTTCCCTATGTTTCTGAACAAAAAACATTCGCTTCCAAACGAGTGTGAGACTTCAAAATAGAGTCGGGTCAAATGACGAGCTCTGTGCAGTTATGTAAGCGGCTGAGCTCGAAACGGCACGGTGAGGCTAGCGCTTGTAATCTACACTCCTTTTTCAGTCGGCTCTGTTTTTTTCCACTAGACTCATCAGAACATCTCTTTCTAAGCTTCCCATTTCCTCATCATACAATGATTTGGTGACTACTAATAATCTCAGGTCTCCTCTTCTTTCTTCCTTTTTTCATGTGCAACTCATGTCGAAGAAGAGATATGTTGAGCAAAGGATACGTACAACCATTAATCTATGGCAAGGGCACTGATCTTATTTTGACAGCTGCGGGCAGGCACATCGTTATAGCGCAACGTCCATTAAGGGCTGGAATGGATTGTAGAGCAATGCGCTGTGAGTAATCTGGGAACGTTACGTACATCTTCTTCTCATTTTTATTTGATCATATATCTCATAGTCTGCAGGTTTCACGTATTGAATTGGTTTGTTGGCTGCGTATGAGACAAACACATTTCCTTGTTTTAGGGTCTATCAGGAAATTCTTGCACTCAAAAAATCCTAAGTCTTGAGTTTTCTTTTTCAATGTCGTCAAAGGGTAATTCGATTATCTGGAATTTTCTATTAGGGTGTTCGAAAAGTGATGTCTCTTTTGATACGACAAATTCAAACAGACGTGTCTCAGCTCAAATAACTTTGTTAGTCAAAGTAAGAACCATTACAATAAACACATTTTTGCCAACGAGCTACAACCTTATTTATACCAACAGCCTAAAAATCTGGTGGTCTAGAAGATAAAAACTCTCTGAAGGTCGTTTTGATGCCACCTTCATTCTTGAAACTGTTATCCTTTATGAAGTTGTCAAGGTGCTTCAAGAAATGGGAATCCGTGGGGGGGAGGTTCGGCGAATATGGTGGGTGTGGAAGAGTCCCGTAGCCCAACTGTTTCAGTTTCCGCAGGGTTGATTCTTCAACGGATGGGCGAACGTCGTCGTGCAAAATTACTGGACATTTTCTGTCGGTCGGTTCCGGGTACGTCGAATTTTCTGGTGCATTTCGTTCAGCTCCTGGCAGCATTTCTTTGCGGTGATAGTTTTCCCGGGACTTAGGAAGCTGTAGCGGATCAGACCGGCTGCAGACCACTAGCCTGTCAATATGATCTTCGGAAAATATTTAGGCGCTTGGTCCTGGTCCAGCCATTGAGTAGATCGTTTTCGATTGTCGTAGAGGATCCACTTTTCATCGAACGTCACGATCCGATACAGAAAAGGGTAGTTTTTGTTACGACGAAGGAGCGCAAATGAGAGCTCGAGACGGCGCATTCTCCGACTCTCGTTCAACTAATGCGGTACTCACTTGTTCAGCTTCTTCGACTTCTCAATTCTTCGTAGATGGGCAAAAGCATTGCTGAACGACACTTTTTTTCGTTCCGAAGCGAAGCTCTCGATCAGAAACTCCTGAATCTGCTTCAACCAAAGACTTTAATCGTACATCGTCAAGCTTCGCGACATTCGCGCTCCGCATCTTCAAGACTTTCATCTCCACTACGAAATTTAGTGGACCCGCGCTGCGCCAAACGTTCGTCAGTAGTGCCTTATCCGAAAGCAAGGTGGATGTCACGAGCCGTCTTCGCCGCGTTTCAACCAAGTTTGAATTGGAACAAGAAGATCCCACGAAGTTGTACTTTGTCCATGTGGAATAAAAATGCCTCTAAAAATTTTGAAATTAAATCGGGGCAAAACCGTTCCCACATTTGGATAGAGCAAAAAGCGCGCTTCAAATATATATATATATATATAAATTCACGGCAAGTGAACAATTATTTATCGCTCGATCGATTTAATTATTATCAAAAACATCGCTAAATTCGACATGGTGAAAACGGACATTACTTTCGAATAACCTAATAAAAATCCGAACAATACTTTTTTCTTTTGCATTTTGCTGAAAGGGATTAGCTGATTGGGCAGTTTATAAGTGATGCCAAATGGTAAAAAAACCCCTTATGCAAAGTACTTCCGTCAGCAAAAATTGCAGAAATACAGTCATTGCTTCAGTCGTAATTTGTCGTTAACTTCTTCTTTTCTAGCGTTCGCTAACACTTACCACCCTTTTGTTAGTCAAAAGGAGAAATTTTCGGCATATTGTCAATCAAGACAATTTTTTAAAGTGGTGATTTCAGTAGCAGTATTGCGTGGAACACATAGCGTTTGCAAAATTCACAACGTAATACTCGATAATCCATTCCATACCTAACGAGATGCCCTGATCTAACGTAACGCCGTAACGTAGCTGCCGAAACAAAATCTGCGCCCATGTGATGAATTACTGGATATAGAGATACACGCGTCTTTATGGAAAGAGAAATATTATCTTCAGTCGACATCTTCTTAACAGCCTACCAATGTTCTTTACGTAGGATAGCGTCGCTTACAACAGTCTGCATTTTAGGATATCACGCCATACTTGTATCTTCTCCGACCGTCAGTGAAAGTTTAAGGCTTTCTTTGATTCACTTCCTCTGATCGTTTGACTAATGGTGTCAGGAGTCCCATTACAGTTCTATTCAGCTGTAGATCTATAAGATGTACAGCTGAATAGGACTAAGTAAATGTGGAATGAATACCACTCAGAGTTTCCGTTCCTAAGTTTCAAGGATTTCCTTGCTTTGCAGAACTATTTCTCCTAATTTTTCTCTTTCTATTGTTGAAAGTATTTTTAAGCAATCTGTTCGTCTTCGCGAGCGGATATATCAAGTGAAGAAGCAGTGCCGTCGCCTAGAGGTCATGAAGCGAGTCACACTGAATATGCTTCATCAAAACACTGGCACCTACGACATTCCACCGCTCGAGATCGTTGATGAGGTGAATTTTCATAAAAATGGCCATTCATTTTTTATGATTATCTTGAGGCAATGCTATGAATTCATGATAGTACTGAAGCATAGTTCCAAAATAGTTAGATATTTCCTTGTGGGTAACCCTTGGTAACTCTGTGGAGGGGAAATAACAAGCGACCATGGGTTCGCTATTGCAGAGCCGGAGGTCGCAAAAGTGAATATTGTCTTGTGTCGGATATCAATAATGTTTAGTATTAGCAATTATGGTTTCATTCTGGGAACGTGTTGTCACAAACTGTTGCGAACTTCCTGATATCCTATCTGTGTATTATCCATTGACACCATTCGGAAAATACAAGGTTTAGGGTGTGAAAAAGACTAGAGATGGGACTCCAGCGGACCTTATCTTTAGCGGATTTCAGCTTTTGTCATTCGGATTTAATGGATACGGATCTTAATGTAACTCACTTGAGCAACCGCTGATAATAATTAGGCAGAGACTAAAGAGGCTCCCAGTGATTCTCGAGCATGCTCTGATCATGCCTTGTCTGAGCAATTAACGATGAAGTTAATCCTAAGGATATTCACGGTAGTTGCTCCATAAATAGCTGATTCTGCCTACCCACCTCCGATCATACATTGCATCATCGCGTTGAAAAGAATCCTGATATCTATCAATAGTCATGGAACTTTCTTTAAAAAAATACTTTAGGATATAGTTGTGAGCTGCTTAATTTGGAATTTGGAAAATCAAACACATTCTTTGGATCTTTCTCATGGAAGCCTTGAAGTGAAATGTTGTGATGTGAGATGATCTCAAATTTGTGACCGTAGCAGAGGCAAAAGAATTTCTATCGTGAAATATAAAAAAATATGCATCTAGCGTCTTCAAATTACGTAAATAAAAGCTAGTTAAAAACAGGGAAGAGTCCAGCCTTCAAAAGTGACAGAGGTGAGGATTATCGATAACTTATAAACTCCAAGCTTTTTATGGCTTAAGTGGTCTGCATTTGAAACTTGCGACTAATGTTGGTAATTTTGGAAGAGGTGAATAAACAGGAGCGGAGAAAAAAGTATGGAAAGAAAACAGGTACTTGAGAAGGGGACCTTCTGTATCTCTGTCCTCTTGAAAGAAAAAAAGAGTTCATTTGAATATATTTCTAAAACTCCTGAGGATAATATCTTGACAAAATTTACTCCTCTCTTACTGAAGCACCAAACTATTTGTGTCATATAGTATTAAGCACACCGTTTTCTAATTATCATGTACAAGTTCGTTTTCTATCCACTTTACGATTTTTGAGCTTACTGTGTGAGGCTCGAAGTTTTTAGTTATTTGTCCTAGTGATCTATTTGAATCAGTAGTTTTGATAACTCTCACTATGTATTTTTCTTTTCTATTCCCTTGTAGTTGTGTAGTTATCTACTTCTCAGCCAGAAAAGCATCTAAGACGGTTGCCTTTGTCTCCATGAACGACTGGAGCATGCAAAATCGCGGAAGAATCTACGGGAGCCTCTTTATTTTTCCTGAAATAATTACGCTGCTATTGCGATAAATTCCGCAGTGCAACAGAGCGTAATTATTGAGTGTGACTGCATATTTCATTGCTTAAAATATCATCAATGATGATACAGTCGAATGGGTGCATGTTACTTTTTTAACTTCGGCACTTAAAATATCTTTATTCGGGATCCCTTGCCATCGTTTCTGGAGTCACTTCACAAACAGCAACATATGACGTCAGAACCTCTTCGTAAAAAGTCAAAAAGGGTTTGTATTCTGTATCTATTTTTGCTGTGGAACTACTTATGTCCAACATCCTGGATAAGAAAATCAATGCGCACCTCAAATAGGCCATTGAATTAACTTGTAGAGGACTTCATATGGATCTTGCAGATCTGAAGAAGATTTGTTTGAGCTGCGGAACACTTAGTTACGTGCACAGGGGCGTTGGTGCGTTCGGTTTTACTGAATTACTTATTTTTTTCAACATTCAATTTTTCTTCAATTCCTCATTTAAAGACAGTATACTACGAATCTGAGGTGCTGAGGGCTCATATCTTGTGCATAGAAGCGAGTTCTAATGCACTTCGCAGAAACTAAAGAGGTTCACACACCATTTTTTTTTTTACAACGATTAGAGAGAGAGATGAGCGGAACTACCCCGGCTACCGGCTAATCAACAACCGTTTCTCTAGCTTTTCTGGCGGATTCCCTTACCACGTCAGATTCGTGGTATGCTGCCTTTAAATCGTATTCGACATCGTCCCTTTCTTGAATGTCAATTTGCTTCGAACTGGATAAGATGGAAGACGAAAAGAATCTTCCTCATGTGGGAGCGAACTCTAACACTCTAGAAGAACGACCTGCAACTAGTTTAAGAAGATCTCAGAAGGAAATGAAAATCTTGTTAAAACGTCTCAACAAAGACGAGAATGGCAAGACGAATTTGAGCTACCAACCTGCGACGGCTATAGATTCACCTCGACACCACTTTTCAGATAGGAAGATGATGTGATTAGGATGAGATCTGTAGTCGTGTACAGTCGATATCGAATGTGTTTCGTTGCTGATTGTACACACAGTTCTGTCTTTAAAAAAACCATGATTTCTGTCCAGCGTTGTATTGTGCTGCAGGTGGGCTTACAGTTCACCTCTGCGCCATTCTCGTTCAACTTTGTCCTTGCGCTGAGGGCCAACTAGTAACTACTAGTAAATTGCGCTGCAGTAATATGGTCGCAGTCACCTGCGATTGGAGGAAAATCGTTCAAAAAAAAGGTCTGTGAGCCATGTTACACTATAAATCAGGTCGTTTTGACCGGAATATATATAAACGTCAAATCTCGAACTGATCTTCTTTTAAGTCTTGAAAGATAAATGAATGTCCTTTGCAAGTCTTTTTATGGCCTTTTTGAACTGCCCAATACTCTTCTTACTCACGATATTGCGCACGAATAATTAGTTCCCTAATACATCACTCATAGTAATTCATTCAAATAATTACTTTATATTTGTAGCCTTCTCGAAGCAAGGCAGATGGTAAGTTGACGGCTGAAGAGGAGGAACGCGCGAAGCAGAAAATTTGCAGCATTATTGATAGCGTGTATAGTGAAACGGCAAGACGAATGGTAGGTTACACTGTCGTTTTAAGCGTTGTTTTTTTTACAGCTCAGTTATCTCAATTGTAGCCCTAGTGCAATGTGAAGGATGTGAGATTTTTGTTACATAATAGTATAATGATAATAATTACTTATCTACACACCAGTCTGAGTGTCCGACTAGAGCCGGACTTCAAATTGGTGTGTGGATAAGCAATTATGATCATTACGCATTGGTCGATGGTTTTATTGCAATCACTTTGCTATAATCGTTTGACTATTCTACATTAAGATCATTTTCAAATCTGATTTTGCATCTATATTCCTTCGATTACCGCAGTAATCTGATGACATATTTACTATTATTGGACAAAGTTTTCGTCTTTCTCCTCAGCAATTAACATAAAATGCAAACGTGAACTGGCATGAGCAACATCATTATTTTGATAAAGATAAGAGTGTTACGTAAAATCATGTAAACTGCTAACTATTGTTTAAACAGCTGTCTGCTTGCATGTATCCAGTCTTTGCAGAGAAGATTCAGCAAACATGGTGAGGGCAACCACAGGCAAGTAGGCATATGGATGCGTACATTTGTGCAAATGCAGTGTCAGGGCCATAAAACGACTTCACACTTACTTTACAACAAAACCGCTTAGGATTATGGAGCGCAGTGCTGGCGCACAAAATTCCGCTGATAATTCTGCGCCCTGGGACCCGTTCTTCCCCATTTTAATGCTTTTTGGCACCGGGGCACCAATTTGATGCCTAGGGATCCGTCTCACCCCATTTTAGAGCTTTCTGACGTCGACGCTCCAATCCGACGCCGTTGGGTCCACCCTGCTTTTTGGAATTTCGTGACTGACACGCACATACGTGACAGAATAAGCCCGTTATTATATAACATGATACTAATCTGACCAGTCCAATAATATATAATGTGGTATTTTATTGCTTTAGGGTGATAGTTCGAGACGACCGCTGCGAAACTCAACCGTCTCAACACCTTTGAACTCTGTAAGGAATTTCCAAACGGTTCAGACTACTTTAAAGATGTTGAAGTAAACATTTCCTTGTCCTGTTTCAGGGAGATGTCTCGGATGGGATATGTAGTTCGCTCATATTGGGCACTGACAACAAATTAAGTGGAGAAGCTGCTCATGCAACAGTACACAAACAGCCTGGGACGGGAAATTCCAATTGCCACCCTTCGTCTGAATTTGGATCGCATCAGCTTGATAAGGGCTTAGAAGTTGGAAAAGACGAAGAGAATTCCAGGACTATTTTCTACGTTTTGGGCTCGAACTCAAAAATGAAGAATTCACATGGCCTTAATTACGAACCGATTTTAAATCAAGAGCAGGCAATGGTCTGTGAGGGCGTCGAAGAGTCCAATCGGACAGCTTGCAATATTTCGGAGATTGTCTTAGGTACCGGCATCACTTATGACATTAACGCCGAACAGGTTGCAACTAGCCTGGCTTATCCAACGTACGATACCTCAGTTGTTCCAATACAACCACTAAACTATAACATTGAGACAGTTGTTCATGATCAGGACGTTTCTGAACAGTCCACAAATTACGAACTGCTTCATGAGGAGAACAGTGTTAAATGTGATAACTCTGTTAAGTACTCTATTTCCACACCATCGTCAGGTCCACCAAGTTACGGGGAAAATGTAAATCCTAGGAAGGCCATGGACTATGGCAGAAATGGGAACTCATCCCAGTTTGTTAGATACGTACTGAAGACATCAAAAGAATCTGGTAACCTTTCTTCGCAATTTAGCACTCCATTAACGTATGATGGAACTAACTCTCCAGCTGGATCTGTAAATGGAGACAGAATCACTTCTACTGGTGCTGCTGTTAGAGCACGTGAAACGGCGCAACAGTCTGCGTCAGGAAGCACTACTCTGGCTAGAGGCGATCATCACAAACAAGACACGAGTAGATCTGTGAACTGTAGTTTGCCGTTACCTGACTTTATCCCGTACAGAATGATCGCAGTTGAAAATCCGAAACCTGTCGAAGTGATCACCATCGACTCTGGGTTAGTGTTTAATTTGCTTGAGTTTCTTTTATTCGCAGATTTCATAATTTCATGCTAATCTGCAAACTGTCTTGTGGCAGCTCTTTAACTGTGCTAATTTTGGTACTTGTGGTTTTCATTTCGCCTTTTCCTGTTTTTTTTTTCCTTGTGATACCACAGCTTCCAAATTGACATCATAATAGTGCAATAAGTTGAACTGAGAACCTCTAGTAGTTCTTGTTTGTAAATCAATGGTTCTGTCACTTTTGCGGAATTTGTCCTGTTAGTGCAGGCATATCCGGCCTGACTTTACTGCCACCATTTTCCAAAGGATGGAATTTGCTTACAGTGTTTTTTTTTCATTTTCATGTTAGACATAGACGCGCATCCCTTATCATTCTTCAAATAGAGTTCCCAGACATGCATTTGTTTCAAGCTATAAACAAGATTTAGTGATGAGACATCTCCACCAAAACAAGTGCCAAGACGCCGTCGTAAGTACAAATATGTGGTGGAGAGTGTTCTTGACAATGTACCGTACACATTCCGTCAGGCAGAATCAGATGATGATGAGACCACAGATAAAAACTCTACGATTGTCAACAGCACAATTCTTGCCAGCAACTGAGTAACTAAAAGTGTTGTTCTAGGTACTTGTTCCAGTCTGTTTCTTCTGTGATCTGTTCAGCTTTCCATGCTTCTATTTTTATAGTTCTTTTTCCTTTTCTGTTGTCCTTTCTATACTCGCACTGTTTTGCTCATGAATATTTCATTTTGAAAACGAATTCTTCCTTTATTCATTAGGTACTTATTATATTCTGGATCTCTAATCAGATTACTTGATCTCCATACTGTATGGGTGTCTCCGTTGTAACTATATCAGGTGTTTGGCGATTGTAATTATTGGAAATAATTTTTGACGTGTATATATAAAATTTGCCAGTGGCGTTACTATGACATTTATCCATCTTTGTTTATCATAATGTGTACATTTATCCTTTGTTCATCACGGGTGTAGCGCAGTCGAAGAGAGGTTCCGCTGTGACTGCACGATCGATCGATAGTTCGAAAACTGCTCTACTATCAACTAAGCCTCAAACGATTCTGAATTGAAGTGAACGCCTTTGCGCATCCCAATAGCGGGTTACACTGTGTGATACAGATTTGAAGTATTTAAATCCTAAAATAAGCTTGGTGGTGGAAGCTGTTAAATGCTCCGATTCACGAAATTGCAGTATTAGATTCTCTTCATGAATAAATAGGGATGTAGTTCACTACTGTGAGCTTGATCACGCTCAGTTCTGCCTAGTAGCCCAGAAAAAAAGTGAGGTACATCTTTGGTTGCGCCCTTACAATCCAGTTTGCTAGACTGTTGGGCCATAGGATTGCGCACAATTTCGTCATTGTCCAACGTCAGTTACATCATTAGTATGAGGCTGTGAGCCTGGTTGCTAGCTGGTCACAGTGCCCTTGCTCATACTAGATGGGGTCAGGAATTTAAGTATGTGCTCTGAGCGCGTACTAAAACAGCTATATAACTTGCACCTCTATTTGGGGGAATTTAGCCAGATATCGCAGGTGTTGTTGGCCACCAAAATGCCAAAGCCTAACCCGAATATATCAAATAACTAGAGGGAGAAGTTTTTTTGATAGCAACGCTCCGTATCGTTGCGCTGAACTGCCGCACATTGCCGAGCAGAAGTACTCGGGTCACACGTTTTGTACAGACATTTGAAATCTCGAAGGATTTGGAACAATGGCGAATAGATGGATTCTGTGTGATCCTTTGCTGCACATCGAGAAGGATGGACAGAGCTGTTGTCAAGGACCACCCACCTCGGAGAAGATGCGGGCAACCATGACAGGCAATAACCCCAATTTGCCGATTAAGTCGTTATAAGTAAGTATACGTCAGTCATTATAAAAAAGAATAAGTTTGAAATCGTGTGTAAATGGAAAGAAACCGAGAAGTTGAGCGTGTTTTGGATTCGTCTGGAAGAAAAATGACGGATGAAACATAAATAGAGATATGGATCTTCACTTACAAGAGATGTCGAAATACGTCTCGGAAAGATTTCTTTTATTTCATACAATCTTCTAGATATGTGAAAGATGTACTCAAGAGATGACATAGATTTTAGAGATTGCATCCATTCTAGAGAATATTTAGATGTCACCAATTGATTTCTCCCTCCCAATCACTTTATATGATTTGCTTTGCACCGTTTCCTCTCATTAGATACCAATGTGAGGAAGCAAAGAAACTTATCAAGTACTTAAATGCTAAGCCACAAGAGTCTTCTGAAGGTTATCTTAGAAGTCTGTAAATTATCATAGGCATGAAACTTTCTTGGCAGATGTAAAAATTGTGATCGTTGTATGAAAATTTCTTTTAGTAATCACGTTCCCACCGTCTTCACAACGAAAATAAGTCAATATCAACTATATTGATGATTATCTGAGGGCACTTTTTACGAAATACTGATATCCATAATCAAAAATCCAGTCTTTTTTCTTTCATTACCCGCAGTTCTAATCGCCTTCCGCAAACCCTAAGTGGCAGGCTTGCAGCGAAAGTGCAGAAAGAAATTATCAAATTGATCACCGCCAAGAGGTGTATTCTATGGAGTGTGGATACCCACAATCAGCATAGCCGATTATCCCTAAACGTGAAGTTCAGTCCGTTTATATAAGACAAAAAGAGAAACCCAATCATTGTAAATCAATCCTCATGCAATGTTTCATGCCTTCTTCGCCTCTCCTCCGTTACCGCTAACAGTACTGTCGAACGCGTTGCTCCGTCCCCCTGATATTTGAGTGTACGTGGGGATTGTCGTTAGACGGACGGGCAATTTTGCGCTTTACACAATAGTCTCAATCAATGCTGGCTAAATTTTCTCTTACTGCGTCTTTTTTTCCCAACAGTTCAACAAGAACGTAGCACTTAGGCGTAACCGCGGATACGCCTAGCAGGCAAACAGCTACATTGCCGATTGCCATCGTTTTGTTGGGTTGATACAAAAGTTTGTCTTTTGTGACATTTGTGACCAAAGTAAGGAATAAAACTCCATTTACTATTTATTACATTTCACCAATATAGTATGCACCTTTCCATTCGATTACCATTCCCCATCTTTTTGATAGCTGCTTAGTGTCATGCTCGTAGGTCGTAGGTGAGGTTCTGAAGTTCCTCGCTTAAGAAATTATCTAGGTGATTGTTCACTTTCTCCAAGAAGGTGATCTATTTACCATGTAAGCTCTTTTAAATCGATCCAAGCATATCCTAGTTAAGTTTTAAAGTTTTCGTCGGGTGACTAGAGACGTGTGGCTTACATTGGGCCTATATTTTCTTCATGGATAACTTTTTTATTGGCTAATTCAATATTCTCTCTTCTGTTCGGTTGCCTCCTTTAATTCACTTAGTTGTGAACAATTTTGTTTTTCGAAGTAATGGTCTGATTTGCAGGTTCATGTTAAAAGCATCACCCCACGAATCTGGGGTGGTGCGGATTTCAGGTGGAGAGTTCCCATATGAGGTCGTAGATTATGGGGAAGAGGGTGATTCCGTCCATTTCTTCCTAATTGCCGTAAAAAACGGCCGGAAAGATGCTGGCGCACTCCGATCGAACTCCTTGTAGGAAATAACGCGCTGAAACGCTCCAGGTCGTATCTTCAGAGCCCTTTTTCACGGCAATTAGGAAGAAATGGACGGAATCACCTTCCTCTTTATAATCTACGACTCCGTATGAGCATAACCCACCTGCCACCTGCACCATCCCCGAGCCGTGGAGTGATGCCTTTAAATTTCCATTCCAATCGCACTATGCACCGGATAACCTTCCTCGCATCTGAACTAGCTTTTATCCCGGTTAAATGGGCATCTTCATGCAGCAACCTTTACCTCTTACGCTTAGCATCGTTATACACAACCAATTTATCTTCACCTGTAAATATCCGCTCTGAAATGGATCAATTTCGTTCCGCTTCGGTAAAGAATTGCATACGGAAACTGTTTTTATCAAATTTTTCTCCTTTAACTCATGCGGCACCCGTACACAATTGCTGACAATTCCAAGTTGACGTAATTTGATCAATCATACTGAACCCTTGTCGAAACCCTGCTTGCTCTCATAGCTGCCCTTCATCTAATGTTCTTTCTATCCTGTTTAGGATTACTCTTGTGAATAGCTCCAACACGGCCGTCAGTGAGCAGATCAGGCGATAGTTACCGATATCATATAGATCACCACTGTTATAAAACAGCACGGTATTGCTGATTTTCCATGGCTTAGGAATTCTGCGTTCTGACAGATAAGAAGTGAAGAGCCTTGCCACTGTGTTGATAAGAACTGGGGTAAGATTCTTCAGATGTTTAAGCTTCACTCTGTGGAGACAGGATAAAGTACGATTCTTCGCATGATGATCATGATCGCATGTCCAACATCGGAAGGAGGACTCTGGAATGACATGTCTATCTTTCCTCAGATGGTGAAGAAGCAAGTGGACTATGCTGTCGAAGAGATCAGGGTAGAAGTCGTAAATGGTCTCCATCCTTCTCGATGCTGTAGTTGTACCATCTGGGTTCCAGAGAGAAGTCATCTTTGTTTTAGGATGGGCGAAATTCCGACGGGGGTAGCGAATGCCCTTAGCCTCCTCTGCTGCTTCAGCAAATACTGCTGGTCTTCTCTCCTCGAATTCTTCTTTTATCGCTTCTCTACAACTCCTCGCGAACTCGGGCCTAAATTCATGGTTGTCTGCACTTCGTGCAGCTACACACTGACGTACTAACCCTATGATTTCCGGAAACAGGTATCTCTTGGCGGTTCTGACACTGTTCGTATTCCTCGTACGGTTGTGAGAATGTTCTACAAGCCTTTCATATTCGTCATCGATGTTGCCCATGACGGTATCTTCCTAAAAGCCGATAAGCGAAGCGATGAGGTCCCAGTAGAAGATGATTCTGGGAGTTTGCTTTATGAACATCGCGGATTTCTCTCTTCTCCTTGTGAAAGAAAATCCCTCTTGAACAAGGCGATACAAAACTGGCACAAAAGCGACATTCGTCAAGCAGAACCTTTTACTGAGAATGATGGGGTCAGTTTCATTATGGTACCCTCCATCAGGTAGCTCCCACGTCCAGCGTAGAGACGAGGGCTTCTGGAATTGCGATTTCTCATGGACGGTCCTAGTCGCCATGACAAAATCGGGAAGTCTTTCTCCTGGTTCAATCCATTGAAAGCCATATGTTCTGATGTGGAATTCCTCAGCCGTTCTTCTGGTTTCAATTTTGGTCCTGAAATCGCCAACAATGACCTCGTGAAAGGCACGACGAAGATAGCCGAAGCTTGCGTTAGACCACATGTTTTCATCCGTAGACTTCCGGTTCAGGTCGTTATTTGTTCGAAAGATGTTCATTGCCATACTCGTGTTGACGACGACGACGCCACATAGGCTCGTGATTAATCGGCTACGATCCCTCTGGAGGAGGTGACTGGATTTCAGTGCGTAATTTAGAGAGCCACAACCAAACACTACAACTTTCCTTACCGCTCCTTTATATTCCTTTTTCAAACTGCATCAAAATTCTACACAGTGAATTCGGTAACACTTAGGTCTAGCGATGTAATGCCATCTCGGGACGATGCAACAATTCAATAACCCTTGTAAGAAGTTGCATTACTGGGACACAACCGAGAGTAACTCACTTTTTTCTGCAACTAATGGAAAGTGAGTGTGATTATGCTCACATTCATGAAGTACACCCCTATAGATATCTATTCGCTTAGAGACACTAACATAGTCAGCTTCGTGACACGCAGCATTTTGAATTAATTCGGAATAGTGCACCAGGCTGTATATCTAGTAGAACTTTACCATTGATTTAGAAAATAAATCCAGCCGTTCTCTTACATCCTCCTACAACAGATAAACAACTTATGGTGCTATGGTAGTTGGGTGGGACCACTCTGCCGCGTTAGGATCGACTTTGCGCGTATCTGTACGCTGTACTTTACTGCGCAAAATGACCATATAGCGGAAAATCATTCTTAAAGGCATCACTCCATGAGTCTGAGGTGGTACGGATTTCAGGTGGAGTATTCTTATAAGGGATAGTAGATTATGGAGAGGAGGGTGATTCCGTCCATTTCTTCCTAATTGCTTTGAAAAACGGCCCGGAAGATACGGCTTCAGGCGTTCTGGCACACTATTTTCTACAGGGAGTTCGACTGGAGCGCGCCAGCCCTGTGCGGCGCCGCATCTTCGGGGCCGTTTTTTACGGCAATTAGGAAGAAATGGACGTAATCACCCTCCTCTCCATAATCTACTATCCCTTATAAGAATACTCCACCTGAAATCTGCACCACCTCAGATTCATGGGGTGATGCCTTTAAGTGACAAATGGGATTCCGTTTGAAAGTATTTGAGAAGGCGATTTTTCATCAATTAACAGATCATTGCTGAAAATGAGTAGCCGAGTCAGTTGGAGCCCTAAAACCCATTCATCAGTCTTAGGGGAGCATCAGTCTTGCATGGGGACATGTAGGCTAAAGCTACTAAGGAAAAAGGAAGACAGAGTTGAAACTACTACTGCTTTAACTTCACCGAACCTTCCAAACAAGCTCTCCAGAGGTGAATAGCTAAGTATCATGTATTACTTCCAAAGGAAAAAAAAAACCAAAAATGGATTTCATAGCAATTCACGACCACCTAGTATGCATACAATAACTTTTATTCACACATTTTCAATATGTATTTGCAAGCTGGTGTCCCTAAAGAGGGCCGTTATGTTAGCCTTCATGAAGGGTGTTCACATCTGCCTCGTAAATTTACAGGGATTTTCACAGCCGGGGCAAGGTCGCTCTTTCCAGAGCAATCCGCCGTTCGTCAAATTCCTGCTCATCTTCGATGCAAGCTCCCGCCACGTAGTAACCAAAGTGAAGTCGCGAAGAGTCAAGAATTTGGTAGCAGCAGCCATTATGCGAATGAAACGCTCTAACGACGTGAACGGTTACTGCGCTCCATTGGCAACAGTTTCCGTGCTCTATGGACGATAGTGCGCACCAGATACTAACCAAACGCTCAACCAAGGTTTAAGGGTTTCTGCGCTCAACTGCTCACGCCATATTGCAGCGTAGATCAGGTAGATGCGGCTTTCAACCCCAAGCAGAAAACCAAATCATAACCAGCGGTTGATTTCCAGCCCGACGACAGAGCGGGGAGAGTTTATCAGTGCGTCGCGTCGAAACAGCACCAGAACAGAACCAACTCCTAGTGCACCGTGAATATAATCATTTTGTTCGAACTGTAGATTCAAAGTAGGGCATGCAAATACCAGGCGTCAACGGATATTCGTCGTTCGTCTCAATTCTAGATCAAGATTAGAAATGAGTGAGTCGGTATGGTATGGTAGAAATGAGTGGTAAAATTTCTGGAATTTTATGGAGACTGATCTTTTTCTCAGCAAGAGAACAGGAATGCTATTTTTCTACGAAGTACTTTGCTCAGATTTCGGGTACGATTTAGGTGGGACCGCACAGTAGCGCCCTTACTTCTCGAAGTAAATAATTAAATCAATCGGGGCCCTAAGACCTAAGCATTAGTCTTAGAGTATCTATGACATGTAAGCTAATGTTACTAAGAGGAAAAAATAAGGGTCGAGAAATAAGGGCGCCACTGAGTACCCCCGCCTCCTACATTTTCCCCTCAGAGTTCAACTCAGATGATATGCAAAGTCATTTCGTAAGTGAAATGATGTATTTCTGAATTTTATTTGTGTCAGAAGCTTCGTTTATTTATTGGTGCAACAAGGTTCTTATGTCGTTTCTCATACATTGGATACTAACTTAGGTTCCGTT
Source organism: Necator americanus (assembly GCF_031761385.1). Lineage (NCBI taxonomy): Eukaryota > Metazoa > Nematoda > Chromadorea > Rhabditida > Ancylostomatidae > Necator > Necator americanus. The sequence goes on along the minus strand of NC_087376.1, from coordinate 34,727,689 downwards.
CGACCGTTGCAACTTGTCCCACACCACATCAACTTATTGACAAATAAATGTGCAGATTACAAACAAAATAATTGCATTTGACTTATAGCTGCTGACAGAGTTACAACTAAAAGAATGAGATTAATGCATTGAGGATAACGTGAGGAAACATAAGAGATAAAACCTTGGAACTGTGAAGATACGTACATACATACAGACGCTGAAGATGCGACAACGGTTACTTACTCAAACAACGAAATCAATCTATGCTCTTTCGCCTCGAATGCGACGAGCAAGTTGGATGTCTTTTGGCATGATGGTGACACGCTTAGCGTGAATGGCACAGAGGTTAGTATCCTCAAAAAGACCAACCAGATAAGCTTCGGAAGCTTCCTGAACAAGGAAAAAAACTGCTTCAATTGCAAACAAGTGCATGGCTGATTCAGGAACGATATTGGTTAATGTAGCACTTGGTACTAATGATTGAGTTTAACGATGTTGCTTAAACGTGCACATATCCCTCGAACGTGTCGAAGCCAACTAAATCTTCCATCGGATCCAAACTAGGGCAATACCTGAAGAGCACCAATGGCGGCTGACTGGAAGCGGAGATCAGTCTTGAAATCTTGAGCGATCTCACGAACAAGACGCTGGAATGGCAATTTGCGAATGAGTAGTTCCGTTGACTTCTGGTATCTACGAATTTCACGGAGAGCAACTGTTCCAGGACGGTAGCGGTGCGGCTTTTTCACTCCACCCGTTGAGGGTGCAGACTTGCGCGCAGCCTAGAAGGTGAATGTTTCAAGTTTAGCAGGTAGTCACCTCTATTATACTTGGAGCAGATAAGTTTATCCACCTACCTTCGTCGCAAGTTGTTTACGTGGGGCTTTCCCGCCTGTGGATTTTCGTGCGGTCTGCTTTGTGCGAGCCATTTTTCTGATTTCAAAATGTTAATATAGCGGAGTGAAATGAGGATAAAAGTACACGATTAGACGGAATCGAGAACGTAGACGAAATATGTAACCGCTTAGACTGAAGCTCCACCCACAAATCAAATAGTATTGGAGTACGTGGTAACACATAACAAAAGTTGTATGACGAAATAAGTGTGCGTGGACGGTTTCCGCCGCACAGAACCTGACCTGTGACTACGTCTATAATATGATGTTCTTGCCTGGCAAGAACATCACTTGATATGAAACACAATACAGGCTATTTGGTGCAGACGACACAAGACTACAAGTAATTCTGTTGCTACAGCGAAGAGTGACCGCGGACGCAGGCTGTGTTGATCGATAACCTGACACTGCAGGGCCCGAGCAGTCAGTGAAACGACGGAGAACTATGAAACAGACCTGGTATGATTTACAGAAGCGTGTTTCGATAAAGGGCGACCGAAGAATGTGGAACCTCCCACAGGACATCCCAACACCTCAGGAGGTGAAAATACTGGTAGTGTAACGCAACTTATGCGCATATAATACACCTCAATGCAAAAGTCACAGGAAGTGGCCCATTCGGTGATTGGTTCTCGGCCATTTTGGCCTCGGAAAGCTGCTACACGATTGGTTGGGCAAAGCTCCAACCCCGCCCTTTGCGGCTGCCATGGGTTAAGAATTCATCCGCTTAGAGTGAGCGCTCGCGTGAAATGTGCGTAATGGACGCCGCGCCAAATCGGTTACGTGCAACAGTCAGCTACTATTTGCAAGCCGAACCTGCATCCACTTTTATGTGTACACTGTGTCTATGCGAATAGTGGATGGAATCACAAGTGGAGTCATAACACTACAACTGAGTTAATTGGTAGTGTGGAAGGAGAGTATTCACGTAGAGATAGAGCAGCCATGTAGTGTTGGTACCCAGTATCACAGACTAAGATACAGGCAATCATAACAAAGGGATAGGGTTATGGATGATTGCATGGCGTCACTCATCTATTCGTATGCACAGCGCATAAATCTTGACATTGCTGCTTAAAAGATAAAGGATAAAGTGATTCGCGTATCAATCCACTTGGGGTGCGTCAAAGCATTTTACTGTAACTCGTAATCGTTGAGGTTTTGGAATGCGTGCTGGCTTGTACAATGAAATGCGGGGCCGGCCGGTAATCAAATCAGTGTTTTTATCCTCTCAGACAGGTTCGGTACCAACTTATCTACTCTGGAGGGATAAAAGATGGTTTGCACTAGGGCGGTTTCGAACCATCGACTATGTGGCTGCAACGCACTTACGGCGTCGCCGATCTTCTACCTGATATCTAACCGACTGCGCTACACCCACCCCTGATGTTGCTATGAGCTGAAAATGCTGCATCCGCCGATTCACAACAGGCCGATCAACGAGGACATGTTTGATAACACCATCTAAGCAGTGGAGTTCCTGACTGATTCTGTATCTGTTAACTACCTGAACATGGCAAACATTAGCACCAATTAGACTTGAGACCAAGAATTCACAAACAGCTACTCTTTCGTCGGAGAAAATTGATGAGATGTGAGAATTTAATAACTTGGCTATTTTTACTTTATAACTATCAGATAAGAATGCCCTGTGGTTTTCGATGCTGTAGTTCTTATGTTCGCAAGTCCATTACACCAGAGGAAGAAAAGATGTCCTAGTCCTGAATCTTCTTCAGCGTTCCTTTCGTCAAGTGCAGAGCTTTGTTTTGCGGTTATATGACGTCATTTCGTTCCGTAACCTACTGTGAGGGGTGGATATCAGCTAGCTTCATGTCAGTGTGAGTCGTATCAAGACATTTGTTCCGTCTCTTCTTTCGCTTCTCGGGTGCAATATTTCACCTTCATGAAAACAATATTTGACTGGCTTAGCTTAAAAGGGAACATCCTACCCCACATATTTTAGTAGAACTAGACTACTATCATGAGTTAGTAACTGATCTTTGTTACCTGATGAAGACCCCTAGTGATCTCCATATCGCAAAAAAGTACTTGGACCTGCGATTAACGGAAAAGGAGTTGTTTATACATACATGGAATAGTTCATACAGAGAGCGAAAAAGATGCTCTCTGTATGAACTATTCTATCGAAAAGGGTGTTGCGGACTCACTGCTGTACACGAAAACAGCGCACAAGAGATTCTGAGAGAAATCTTCGAATTCGAAGGTCTTGGAATATCAGCACAGGAGTGCCAAAAGAATGACGTGATCCACAATAACATTAACCAATATTCAAAGGGTATTTCATTTGAACAAGGATGTATAATTGCTCCATTTTCTTAAAAGAAAACATTTCTGAGCTTGAGAATAACTATGCTGTAGGTATTTGTTGCTTGGAATCACCGCAAAAAAATGCTCTAGTGAAAGCATCTACAGCGTGACAACAAGATCCTCAAAATTGCTGGCAAGCTAAATTCATCAAGCAGTTTGACGATGCTGAAGTTAGCGCTGTAGGAGTCTACTACCTTACTTCCTTAGAACGAATGGGAAAGCTATTGTTAAATGACGTGATCCACAAAGGGGAGTTATTCATTAACAAAGTTCACGACATTTGGTTAACGTCAAGATGCAACAAAATAATTAGATTTGCGACATTGAAGCCGCTTTCGCTCAAATCCACTCAGTCCTTTCAAATGGAGATTCGTGCAGATTTTTGTGCCTGGAAAACGTGAATTTCCCACCGACCAGAGATAACCACTCCACCTCGGGCTCAAAAGACTCCCTTTCGGAGTAACGGCATCGTCAAGCATTCTCAATATGTGTTTGACGTCATTTTTGAAGAGCCAGAACACGGATCTTGTCGCTGAAATCGCCAAAAACCTATACGTCGATAATATTATGAAAACAGTCGACACTGTGGAAGGATCTCTACAAAAGTGTCGAGAATCTAAGATACTATTCGCGAAAGTCGGTACGAATTTGAGAGGATACATATCCTATTCGAATGAGGTGAACTTTCAAATCACCTAGATCATTTTGACTCCCGTTGATCTTCGAATTGGTCGAGCGGGCGCCAGTAATTCTTCCATTTGTCCCGATCGCGTGCCAGAGTCGTCAAGTAAATCTTCCTTTCGCATGGGACACGAAGAGCATCACTATTTTCTTTGAAGGACTTCGTGAAGAAATATGAACTTAGGGTCGGCGGTCTTCCTGTGGTGCGTTTGATGCATGGGATCCAGTCGCTCCATATACTTATACTTTGAAATTATATCGGATTACATTGTAGTCGACACCTGAGAATTTTAGAAGACCATTTTCCACTCTATTATGACTCGATATTTGAGAGTTTCTGTTGTTCCAAGGATCTCCCTCACTAGAGGGATCACAGCCGGTTAGTCGCGAGGGTACGTGGCACATCCCTGTGTGGCGGATAGGGGGCTAATCGCAGACCAAAAGCGACCTTGTGCTTGCCTAGAGACGCGGGTGGACACAGGGGATGGACTCCCTGTTTCTGCTGAGCCAGGACTGACTCATGACATCCTTGTACCCGCACGTCGGTCCGGCCAAAAGCCTGCAATCAAGTGACTGGGAGGTGCAAGGGAGGCGGTTTGGAGTCGCCTCAACAAATAAGCTAATACAGTAGTAGAAAAAAGTCTCCCGATTCCGGAGGAAAGCCTGGTACGGTAGCGCCAGAAAGGACGGGGTTGAAGAAGTCATATGGCTACCGAAACGGAAAAGGACTAGGGTGACGATCTGTACTTATAATGTACGTACGCTTGCATCGGAAGTGGCCATCGAAGATCTGATTATGCAAGCCAAGAAGATTAAGTACGGCGTCATCGGACTGACCGAGACGAGACGACGCCACCCTCTCAAGGCCGTATATGAAACAGGAGAAGAACTGTTCTTAGGAACATGCGTGGAGGTACTGGTGGAGTTGGCGTCCTCGTCAACATGAGTATGGCAAGGAACATGGACTCTTTCGAACAACTTACGACCCGAATCGGATGTCTGCGGATGAGAAGATGTGGTCCAACACCAGCTTTGACTATCTTCGTCGCTTACGCTCCAACATCAAGCTACGAAGAAGAAGAAGAAGTCGAAGCTTTCTATATGGACCTGGAGAAGTTCTACCGAGAAGATCATGCCTTCTACAAGGTCATAATTTTCGAAGTTGGCCCAAGAAGAGCGCTTGAGGAACTTCACTTCGGGACCCATGACCTACAATGGAATGAACAGGGATAGAGGCTCTCCGAGTTCATCATGACGACTATGACCATTCATGGGAACTCGCAATTCCAGAAGCCCTCCTCTCTACGCTGGACGTGGGAGTCACCCGGTGGAAGATACCGTTATGAAATAGACCACATCATCGTCAATAAAAGGTTCTGCCTGACGGACGTCGCTGTTGTGCCAAAGTTCTTCACGGGATCGGACCATCGCCTCCTCCTCCGAAGATTTTCCTTCACAAGGAGAGAAGAGAAAGCCTCCAAGTTCAGAGAGCGAAATTCCAGAACTATCATTAACTGGGATCTTCGTCTGCGGCGTCTCTAATCTTCGATCGCTGACGTAGGAGCGGACTTCGAATCCCGTCCCTCACTTGCGTGAAGCGGGAGACTCCTTGCATCACTCTTTCAATCGCGCGTTCATTCGCGTTCACCGCATTTTACTCCTGCTTGCGCAGTGCCGAAGATTCTGAAACAGGAAGTACTGTGGTGTTTAAGAGGTGACCACGGAGCCGGGAGTTCCCAGCCTTCTACACTACATCCACGATGCTTTTATACGCTCTCTTAGCCGCTAGCTTTCTCCTGCCTTGCTCAGAGGCCAGGTCGTTCATCATGTTCAGTTCCCGACCCAGATAAACGTAACTGGTGCACTCGGATATGTTCGTTCCGTAGAGCGTGAATGAGGCATCCGAGACCCATCCTTTACGCAAGAACATCGTCTTTTCCAGATTCAGCTGAAGACCTATGCATCCATATTTTCGTCGAACTCGGTCAGTGTTCGTTCCACTTGGCTGATGTAATGGCGGCATCTTATACTCTCGCGATATTTCTATGAGTTTGAAAACAGTGTGAATTTGGTCAATCTTGCTGAATTCTCTTCGAAACTCTGCTTGCTTGCACGGCTGTCCTTCATCTAGCACTTTCTCAATCCTGTTAAGGATCAGTCTTGTAAAGAGCTTGTAGAACAGTAAGCAGATTGGGCGATAGTTGCCGATGTCATGTGGATCTCCCTTTTTATACAACAACACGGTCTTGCCAGTCTTCCACTGTTTAGGAACCTTGCATTTCGACAGGTAACGTGTAAAGAGCCTCGCCAGGGTGTTGATGAGTACTGACGGAAGATTCTTCGGATGTTCAAATCTTATTCTGTCGGGATAGGGTGCTGTACGATTCCTTACCGACATGATAGTATGTCGTAATTCGGGCGGGAGAACCTCTGGAATGACATGACCGTCTTCTCTCATATAGTGAGGACGCAAGTGGACATGGCTGTTGAAGAGATCAGAGAAGAAGTCGTAGATGATTTTCTTCATCCCCTTTCTCGATGCAGTGGTAGCGACGTCCGTCAGGCAGAACCTTTTATTGACGATGATGTGGTCTATTTCATAACGGTACCTTCCACCGGGTGACTCCCACGTCCAGCGTAGAGAGGAGGGCTTCTGGAATTGCGAGTTCCCATGAATGGTCATAGTCGTCATGATGAACTCGGAGAGCCTCTATCCCTGTTCATTCCATTGTAGGTCATGGGTCCCGAAGTGAAGTTCCTCAAGCGCTCTTCTTGGGCCAACTTCGAAAATTATGACCTTGTAGAAGGCATGATCTTCTCGGTAGAACTTCTCCAGGTCCATATAGAAAGCTTCGACTTCTTCTTCTTCTTCGTAGCTTGATGTTGGAGCGTAAGCGACGAAGATAGTCAAAGCTGGTGTTGGACCACATCTTCTCATCCGCAGACATCCGATTCGGGTCGTAAGTTGTTCGAAAGAGTCCATGTTCCTTGCCATACTCATGTTGACGAGGACGCCAACTCCACCAGTACCTCCACGCATGTTCCTAAGAACAGTTCTTCTCCTGTTTCATATACGGCCTTGAGAGGGTGGCGTCGTCTCGTCTCGGTCAGTCCGATGACGCCGTACTTAATCTTCTTGGCTTGCATAATCAGATCTTCGATGGCCACTTCCGATGCAAGCGTACGTACATTATAAGTACAGATCGTCACCCTAGTCCTTTTCCGTTTCGGTAGCCATATGACTTCTTCAACCCCGTCCTTTCTGGCGCTACCGTACCAGGCTTTCCTCCGGAATCGGGAGACTTTTTTCTACTACTGTATTAGCTTATTTGTTGAGGCGACTCCAAACCGCCTCCCTTGCACCTCCCAGTCACTTGATTGCAGGCTTTTGGCCGGACCGACGTGCGGGTACAAGGATGTCATGAGTCAGTCCTGGCTCAGCAGAAACAGGGAGTCCATCCCCTGTGTCCACCCGCGTCTCTAGGCAAGCACAAGGTCGCTTTTGGTCTGCGATTAGCCCCCTATCCGCCACACAGGGATGTGCCACGTACCCTCGCGACTAACCGGCTGTGATCCCTCTAGTGAGGGAGATCCTTGGAACAACAGAAACTCTCAAATATCGAGTCATAATAGAGTGGAAAATGGTCTTCTAAAATTCTCAGGTGTCGACTACAATGTAATCCGATATAATTTCAAAGTATAAGTATATGGAGCGACTGGATCCCATGCATCAAACGCACCACAGGAAGACCGCCGACCCTAAGTTCATGTTTCTTCACGAAGTCCTTCAAAGAAAATAGTGATGCTCTTCGTGTCCCATGCGAAAGGAGGAACTACTTGGCGACTCTGGCACGCGATCGGGAAAAATGGAAAAATTATTGGTGCCTTCGAAGATCAACGGTAGTCAAGATGATCAAGGTGAACAGCAAAAATGCGCTCCGATTTGTGTTCGTCCCAGAGAGGACATGTCATTCTAGAACTTTTCATTATTGACGAAAGCCTGAGCGATAACAAATTCGTGATAAGTGCGTCACGTGATTCGAGCATCCCAAAGGTTTTTTTTTCGTTGATATACCGCGTTATATAATAACGGGCTTAGTCAGTCACCTGTGTGTATGAGCGAGTGAAATGAGTGGATGGCGAGTGAGTGAAACGAAATTTCTGAAATTCCAGACAAGAAAGAGACGGATCCCACAGCACCGAATTGGTGCGCTAGTACCGGAAAACACTGATGAGGACTTCACAGTACGGGATTGGTAGTACGACACCATGATTAGGAATCAGTGGGATTGCTGTGCACCAGCACCGCGCAGTGATTTAAATTGGTTTTGTTGAAAATCATTCTGTGGCCGTGATAACTGGCTACTTCCTATACGTCCCCGTATGTCTACTCGCCTATAGTAACCCTCACCATATTCCCCGGCTGGATACATGCATGCAGATAGCTGCTTTAATAGTAGTTGGCAGTTTACGTGGTACGACGTAACACCCTTTATTAGCGTGATGGTGGCATTCATGTCATTTCACGTTTGCATAACATTCTATCTTAACTGTTGGACAAAGATGAGAACTTTGTCTAATACTTCGGGATATGCTTTCGAATTGCTGGGGTATCGAAGAAATATAGTTGTAAAATGAAGTGGAAAACGAAAAAGTGTGAATACTCTCTGAATGTAGGATATTCAGACACAGCAAAATGACGTCAACGAAATTTTCCATCGATACGTATGTTTTTGAAGAAAGAACGAGAAGAAAATGCTTTGTTTGAAAAGAATTTAATTTTATGGCAGAAATCTACGGGAAGTGTTCCTGCTTCAAATTTATGCTGACAACTGAAGGCGAGAGAAGAGAGCATCACAATAAGTCTGAAGCACGGGCATACCCGGACGTTCAGACTAAAGATAGAATATAGTACGAGGGCCGTGTATATGAGTCTGATAGCTACCTACTCGTGGTGGTGCTGCTAATCATGCTTGTAATAACGGGCTTATTCTGTTACGTGTGTGTTTGTGTGTGTGTGTGTGTGTGTGTGTGTGTGTGTGTGTGTGTGTGTGTGTGTGTGTGTGTGTGTGTGTGTGTGTGTGTGTGTGTGTGTGTGTGTGTGTGTGTGTGTGTGTGTGTGTGTGTGTGTGACGAAATTACAGAACGCGCGACAGGTACTGCCCCATCGAATTAGTGTCCCGGTGCCAGAAAGCCGTAAAATGGGTGCGACGGGTCTCACCGTGTGACGGGTGGTGGTGCAGCGGGTGCGACGGGCCCCACGGCATCGGATTTGTGCGACAGCGTTGAAAAGCGTTAAAATGGTGTGCGACGGGTTCCTCGGGGTAGGATTGGTGCGCAATAACTTTATGACCATGTCGCAAAAGATGAATGAGACGTTGTAACCGTTTCATGGTGGGTGCCACTACCCGTGTGGTGTTCCCCCTCTACGACTCCTTCGCGTCTCTATTTTCTTGCACGTTTGAATCAAGTTGGTAGCATGCTTACTTCAAAAAGTGGAAATACCCATGCAAACGACAGCCTAAATACTAGCCAACATAGATGATCTGACGTGGGATGTTATCTTTTTCATTCGGATGATGTTGTTCACGTCACTTTGCGGTAAAACATCATTCTGTGATAACCGTTGGGGGAAATCAGGAGGAAAACCCTTACTCCGAGTAATAATTTCAAATTGTCTTTATATTATATTGAAATCGAAGTATTAAGGAAGAAGAAGTAATGTTTGAAGTTGAATTTTGATTATTCTCCAAATGTGGAACTGACGCTTTCAGAAAGAAAACTGTGAGATTTGTCGCCTTTTTTGTTATAAAAAAAGGGAGAAAGAGTTGTCAGAATAACACAAATCTAATTTCACAAAAAGTGCCACTACTATTAATTTTCAGTGGAGGGAAGCGAAGCGAACATCATAGAAACTCCGAAGTCCGGCTTTAGTCGGACATTCAGACTGGTACTAGATACAAGAATTTGAAGTAATCAAGAATTTAAGTATACGCTCTGGGTACTTTCGAGCTATATAACATGCACAGTTATGTGGTGGAAGTTACCCAAATATTGGAAAAAAAGGCGCTATTGTTCAACATACCTCCAAAGCGCAACACTAATAGGTCAAATATGTAAAGTGAGCAAGGAATCTTTCATAACAACTTTCTGCTTTGTTACGCTGAGCTACTGGACATTGTCACCCCAAGGTACTCGGGTCACTAGTGTGAGGAAGAGTCTCGTAGCCTAACTCCCTTAACTTCAGTAACGTCATCTTTGAAATGTTTGGCCGGGGATTGTGGTGTAATAGAATCGGACCCTTTCTGTTGACTAACGCCGGGCGTAGAAGTGGGAGTTTCCGGTGCATTTCGTCTAGTTCTTTGCAGTACTCTTCTGCGGTGTTGTTCTCGCCATGTTTCATGAAGCTGTAGAGGATTGCACTTGTAGCAAACCACCACACAGTCACCATGGTTTTCTTTGAGTGCATTTTCAGCTTCGAGAAGTGCTTTGGATCTTCATCCTTGTCCATCCATTAAGCAGGACGCTTGCTGTTATCGTAAAGGATCCGTTTCTCATCGGACATAAAAATACTATCGAGAAATGGATCGTCCTTGTTGCTAGCAGAAGCGCTGAGCAGATCTCAAAACGGCGATTTCCTCGGGTCTCGCTCAGTTGAGGCGGCGCCCACTTTTTTGCTCAACTTTTTCACCTTTCCAATTTTTTTCAAATTTGGGATTATTGATGAGTTGTCAACGCATAGTTCTTGGGCAACCTCTCGTGTTTTTTTAAGCGGGTAATTCAACTTCAGAAGGGCGGCTGGGACTTTCTTTATATTTGAGGCTCATATCGCCACAACAAAGCCTGGTGAACCAACGCTGTGCCGTAGATTCGCTTGTGCTTTCATCACCTCAAACAACGTTGATATTCCGAGCTATCTCCGCTGCAGATGTGCCCAGCTTGGACTCATAGAAGATTTGGTGAAGATTTTGCTTTGACGTGCTATCTTATAAGTGTTAGTATTGACCAAATACTGATTTTCGTTTAAAATCACGTCAGCACTAACAACCACAACGAAATGCGACATACAAAATGCTATACGGCTTCTAATATTAAAGATGAGTGTAACCGGGAAGAAATTTGTCGTGAAGATAAGACAGAAGAAAAAACGCATTATTTTTGCACCAACCTTGTACGCCTTTGTAAGCCCATTACCTATTGACAGCAGGCAAATTGCAAGAAAAGGCCCACAACAATAGATTAATTCGGAGATATACTCTGCGTATTGTCCTACTGAACCATCGATACCTTTAACCCTCAAACAGCTGCTACAAGAATAGAAGAGGTTGCTCCAAAAACTGGATATTCTTGACGATTATAACACTCGGATTTCATCGATGTCGGAGACAGGTACGCTAGCATTCCTTGTTCGTTCTTTGTTTCATTTCTTCATTGGGAACCGGTTCCGTCATCGCGCCACTGCCATTGTACGTGAGTTCGTAAGTGACACTAGTCAAATGCTTAATGTCAATCTACCAGTTATGCATGCTTCCAACGGACGTGCTTGTTTCTTGTTTTGGAACTATAATGCTTGAATGGGTTTTTTTAAGCATAGTTATACCACTCTATATCAGCCGTTGAGCAATCCTTCACTATTGCTGGCACTTTTACGACACCGTTGGTAATGCTTAACAAATCTCTCAAGAAATTACTCTGACTGATCTCTTTTGATCAATTTCGTTATAAACATAGTTTTCAAAAGCTTTATTTCGGATTTTTTGGGAATTGCTATCCTTTCTTGCTTGTACCTTTATCTCATTATTTTCCAAATTTCTTGTCATCTTGTTTTGTTTTTATCATTTCAAATGTCATCCACACATTTGTTGTCCATTTCAGATGAGAATCTCCCCACAAGTATTATTCAGCTTTAATAAATTCAGTAAGTCGTACATGATTTGTGATTTTTAATTTTCTTCTGTTCTGAGTAATCAATCTGAAATGAATACGACGTAGGTGGATAAGTAAACGTTAGTAATGCGGAAAGTGATTCCAGTTGTGACGATGTTTTTTTTGCTGCAGATAACGGACGACAGGTAATGGGATAAAATCTTTCTAGTAATATAAGAACCTTCTAGTTACATATGTTCAAGTGCAACGTTACTATCTGGCAGTGCATCTTACTTCACAAAAATGCTTGTGGATAATCATTTCAATTTTTGCAAACCTTAACACCCTACACCTAGCGAAGATCCTTACGCGATCCCAACCAGTGCGCTCCACCACACCGCTTACGCAACTGTCCGTGCTTTAGGTCGTTTTGATCTAACTATACGAGAATTTCCCGTTCTCGAAAAGTTCTCAGGAGTAAACAGTGAAGGTAGTCCGAGTAATTTTTGAGAAATACTGAAACCTGCTGAGTTTTACAGAAGATTGTAGTACGATTTTTGCGATGTACGACTTTTGGAGTTCCTTTCAGCGCGGAATTATTCAACTTTAACGCCAGCACACACACTTCTCAAACGTGGAGTAAATGAGTTGCCACGTCGTCAGCCTACCATGGAAAACAGACTTCGGACTGAGGGAAACTCATTGGAATCAGAAAGGCCAGAGCTTATAATATTCGACAAAGACGGTACACTCATCTGCTTCCACTCGATCTGGATCCCATGGGCAATTGATACAGCTAAACGGTGACTTTTATTAGCGCATAGAAAGAGATCAACGAAATTTATCGAACTTGTGAATATCGATATATACTGTTGATCATATAAATTGGGCATTCGTGAATCAAAGGTTGCGTATTACGAAAATTCGATGTTTGCATCTTTGCAAGAGTAGATAGGAGTGTGGATGAAGTTCACAATCGTGATAGGGATCATGCTCTATTCCTCGAAATTCTGAAGAAGTTGTGTATTGGATCCCTAGTCCACTGCCTTCCAACCTTTGCGATCCAACCAAAATCATTTTACCCTTTGCAGTCTGTTGTCCCCGCATGTTGGACATTGGAAATATGTATCTTAAATCCACTGTCGGCATAGCGGCGACACGCTCGTTCAGCCCGAGCCGTCCTCTCCTAACCGCTTCGAGCACTTCCATGATGAACAAAGAATTCTTGTAACTAGAGTCTTCATGAAGAGAGAGTATTTTATGCTTTTACATCGCAATTAAGAACTTGAGGAAGTAATAAATGTGTGTGCGGATGTGTACGGATGTGTGCGGATGTGTGCGGATGTGTGCGGGTGGCCACTACACGTGTTGCATATCACCTCAATGACTCTTTCGCGTATCTATTTCCTTGCACGTTTGCTTCAGTTTGGTAACGCCTTATCTTCCCATATTGGAGGCAGGGATGCAAATGACTGTTTGAGTAGTAGCCAATGTATTACGTGATCTGACTTAGAACATTATCTTTATCTGCACGGTAATGATATTCGCGTCATTTCATGTTAGCACATCATTCTGTGCTAGTTGTCCAGAAAAAGAAAACTTAAGACTTTAAAAAATGTTCCCAAATTGTGAAGGATTTAAAGAAATATAAATATACAATAAAGTTCGAAAGTTGTCCAAATGTAGAGCTGACGCGTTTAGGAAGAAAACTATGAAATCTCTCATGTGTGAAATGTGCCCAAATTTTTGAGGGGAAAAATTGAAGCGTTGATAAAAAAACAATTTTGATTTTACAGAAAATGTCGCTTTTATTAATTTTGATTTGTCGGTGAAGGCGTGCGAAATGAACACCACAAAATGTCTGAAGTCCGCCTTTACGTTCAGACTGGTAATGTAATGAATGCGCAGGCAAACAGCATCACATTCACTTCTGCTTTTTGTGTGCAAACCGACAGGGTGCATGGTGTAGGGTATATATTGCTAGATTTAGAGCAGCTTCTTCATTTGATACTGAAGTATCCGTCACGTGCAGTCTCATATCCTAGTTTGGATTCATGAATGTACTTCATATTTTACTTGTTTCATTTTGGTAGATTTCTGAAACAGTTTCACCATAGAGGACGACGGATGTAACCACTGGACATATTCTGATGTTTTCACACAACTACGATCGTGTAATGAAAATAGTTCTACATATCTTGTGATTTTTTTGTTGGAAAAAACACTGTTTAAAATCCACGCAAATCCTTTGCTTCATTATGCAGCTGAAATTTAATCCAATGCAGACGAGTTTTAGAATATCTGATTTGTTTTTGTCAGTGAGAAGGAGCTCATTTCGCAGCCACAAATGAGGTGAAGGGAAACTTCTGCTTCCGCTTGTTCTTTTCATGTATAAACACAGTGAAGCACTTCTCAAACCCTTGTTGGGAGTAGGAGATCATCAGACATAGGTGATGAATCTGTCGTCGCCAGAATCCTATAAATTACTTTTCCATGTTGAAGATGAAAAGGCACTTAAATAAGAGTAAAACACTACTATCGTGATTGATCCAGTAACGAATGTCTAAGCAGCGTCCACTAACGCTAATTCGATCCCAGATCCAATTATTGAGATACTAAGAAAAAATAATAAACTTCAAAAATTCTCTAGTAAGGAAATGGAAACAGATGTCCTCGCGCTTTGCTGAGGTTTTCCCCTTCTGCTTGTCATATGTGCTGTAAGTGGTAGCGGTTTATAGGAAGGAGCTTTCAAATGACAGTAAAAATTGTACTGGAGTAATACTCACAAATGTTCCCAGATAGAAGGCTCTGAAACGAAGTGCATAAGTCTCGTAAGCAGTCAGCACAACACTAAGGTGCTTAAAACCTGCATATTATGACATATCTGATCAGAAAAGAATGCAAAGATGATATGCAGGACATTTCCAAGTTGTTAACATCACAAGGCTCCACAAGTCATTTCATCCCTGAGGGGATGCCGCGCTCTAAGATTGCGGTGCGACGCAGCCGCCGAAACAAAGTCTGCGCCCCTACTGTGCTTTCGCGGCTTGTCATAGTCGAGGGTTCGTTGTAGGTTGTCCTCCATTTCCCGTACTAAGGTGCACACTATTGGAAGATGAAAACATACAGAGCTACTAAGCAGTCGTTTAGCTAAATTTGCGGGGGGAAGATGAAGAATTGAACGGGACCCCTCTCGTACTCGGAAACTATACACCAACATCAGTAACTCGCGCAAAGATTCCAACACCGAAAAGCAAAATACCATCTACAGATTCAAGAATCACAATCCTAATCCGGATAGTCGCTGGAAGAATCAGTTCATTCCACAAAGCAACTTTTTATACTCACTGGATGGACGGAATGAAACTGTGTAAAGTGAATTGAAATTACTCAACAAAACAGCTCTTTGCACCCGTCCAAGTAGTGAAAACCAGTCTGCGCGGTTTCATTCCATGAACACTAGGGGAGCAAAAGGTTGCTTCGATTACAAACTAAGACTTCCAATTCGTAAAATTGTTAGAAGTATTTCGACTTCTGCGGTCTTGAGAGCTTGGTTCCGAACTGCAAGCATTGGCGAAGGATACCCAGGATAAAAATTTTCGCTCGAACTTCCTCTGATCAGTTGTGAATCTGGGTATAAGTTCAGCGAGTCTAGTTCCGTAGATGCTGACAGATAGGCCATAGTTCCAAATGAAAATGAAACTGGGATGTGATCATGGTCTTGCTGTTTGTGTCTTGGACCCTGTGTTCTTGTCCAAACCACCTCCAACTGTCAATACACTCGAAAGGCAATAACATCGCGTTTTGAATGTACAACGAGAGAGAAGGGTCTCTGTTGGTGCATTATTAGCTCTCCTTAGAGCAGAAAAAACTCAGATCTCCTCCGAGACCAATTCTCCTATCTAATCGGAAAGGATTGAAAAATACATCAATTCAACCAAATAAAGCACCTAGTACAGAATTCGCTCGTATAGCATACGTGGATTCGGACACGTTTTCGTGAGCACTATGAGAATAGGGTGTGGTGTCGCACAAAAATCATTCGATCTGGTGAACTTTCATTTATCAATACTCATGACTCGGTGTGCATTTAGATGCTAACTATTCGTTTTGTTCTGTGTCTGTACTGACGTAGAAGACTAGACAGCAACAATGAAACATATTCATAAAATCGACGCATTTGTTCCTATTTTGAAAGCCATTTTTTGGCATTTGCATTAGTTTTAGGGGACTTGCATTAGGGGTGGGAGCTATCAACTGCAAAAACTGCGGATGATGTTGACGAGGTCGAGCACCATCTAATTCGTGAACCTGTACAACAAATTTAATCCGTGAAGTTAGCTCGTCACGAGTGAATCCACACTAAGTCACTCCAGTCAAAAATTATGAAGACCACTTTAGAGGGATGTGCGGGTAGTGATTGCCTTGACTGAGTTCAAACTAAGAGTCTATGAAAATGGAGGAGTTATTTCCGTGGGAGATACCTCAGATTTAATAGCTTCACTTTGAGCAATTTTTTAAAGAGGAAAACCAACTATGACTGTCAAAGTTGAATGGTTATCAAGTCATTGATTAAGTACATCTATTTTCGACAGTAACGAAGTAATGAGGGTTTCAACTCTAGGTTGGAACAGTCGACTGGGATCCAACTGTCGAGAGAGGTCTATCAGCTACTGGGACTATGCCCCATTCAAGGAAAGGTAATAATTAATGAACTGCATTTTCAGCGTTTTCAGTGAACTCGTATCTCTAATATCTGTTGTTGGATAAAGCCTAGTGAGCTTCCTGCTTCTCTCCAGGTCCACCCTGGACTCCTAGCAGAGGGGACGATGGGTCAGATTAAACATGAAATCGAGAAGCTACTTGTGACAAACGGGCTTGATGACATTCATGTAAGTTTCTCCAGAAGAGAAAAAAGTTTCGAGAAGTGTAAGATATCTAGGTGGATAATATTTCGATGAGTTAGGACAAAGGAACGAGAGTACTCCAAGCCCCGTAATCGATCGCAAATATATCTGCGTACAGATTCGAGGCGAGAGACGTAAACAATAGGCAACGGCGTGGGTAATACTGCTGGAAGCTAGAAACAACTCTTCAAATATTTTCGAAATTACTATGGTGGAGCATTTTTACCTCAGCAATACATTTTCAGGAGCTCGATGTTGTCGACAAATGTATCCAGGACAGTCAAACACGATGTCCAACTACCCTTAAGGCTATCCATGACATGCGGTTGTTATTCGGTACTTTAAGGAACAATAATGTGAAGGTTGCGATTTGTACTGCGGATAATAGGTATGGAATTGTTCAAATTCGCCAAAAAGCTAAGAGGTTAATATTGTTTAGCAATTTTCAATTTTAAGATAATGGACGTTGCCGGAAAAAAGGCTGTCATGGATCAGCGCTAATTTCTATACCTACATTACTTTCAGGTGCAACACTATTTCCATGTTGCGATGGTTCAATGTCGAGGACAGGGTAGATTTCGTTGTTTGTGGTGATGATCCAGGATCCAAACCAAAGCCTCATCCTCGAAATGCTATTTTTATCTGTAGGACATTGGGGGTTGCTCCTGAGGTATCGTCTTTCGAAACTCAATTAACTTATTCTATTTATAGTTTGCTTATTATAAGTTTAGAATACTGTAATGGTGGGAGATACGGTGGCCGATCTAGGCATGGCTCGCGCTGCAGGATTGAGAGCAGCTGTTGGCGTTCTTTCTGGAGTAGGTGGTCCGCACCATTTGGAGTCACACGCTGACATACTGGTAGTTGCCTACGAGAGCATCCTTACTTCACAATGAAAACTCCAATCGATCTTATTTTCAGGTTCCTCATGTTGGCACTCTAATAGGAATATTCGATGACTTGCCGGAAAAAACATACGAATATATGTAAAGTTTGCAAAAAAAAAAGAAGCAAATGTGTACGTATGTAACTATATTGATCTCGATCACTTGGAGAGTCTCCGATTATACTATTGCGAACAACATTAGCAACAATAAATTATTTGATGTGACAACGACAATGATACTGCATTACAACACATGCGTTAATATAATATGAAAAATTCGTTATCTTACTTCTAAAAGAGTGTATCGCCGAAAAATCTATGTACTTATACACTAAAGACAGAGTTTGTTCAGTATAATGGAACAAAAACACAAAAAGATACATCTCTGCTTATTTCGTGACCTACTAATTTCTCAATCATTAGGTTATTTCAGCAGGAAGTAACCTGTCACACAAGGTCAGCCTAAGGAATCTTCCTTATTCCACCAATAAGCCCATTCTAGTTGCTACAGTCAAAGAGTAACTATATATATATATATATATATATATATATATATATATATCGACTGCACGTTTTTAATCACATCACTTGTACATAGCTCGCTGGGAATAGACCAACCTGAAAGAAAAAATTCACCAATGGAGATTCGAAAAAAACAACTATTTTCTCATGGAATCAATCTTCTCTTTCTTTCTACAACGCAATAAGATTAAGATTTGAGCATCTCAGAGAAAAGAATCACGAAATATGCTTAGTCAGGAATGCGATACATAGCTGTAATATGTTTCATTTGCACTATGGATCACTCGCAAAAGCTGTAGGGAATTATCACTGGGAAAGCCACAACATCCGCCACTACAAAAAAATATCCTAGTCATTGCGAATATAGTCGCTTACCCTAAGCTCATAAAACAATCAACAACTCTTTAAAAAAGATATGACAAGTTGAGAACAAAAAGAGACAATTCTTTGTACTGAAAAAAATGCCAAATGCTGTGGAAAGTCGACTGTAGCTCTGTGGTCTAACAGGTTAACGAAAAAGTAATGAGCATTTGTTTTCAAAGTGAGAAATGCACATAAAAAGACAAGGATTTAGATAACATTTCAAAAACGTTAGATACAACCGAAATACAATTTCTCATTTAATAACACTACATTATTCTGATATTTTAATTTCATTAATTCTTCTCTTTTCAGACCTTTAAAGTGGAGTATTAAGTTGACAAGATGGAGCATTCTCGGCACCATTTGCTTTTCATTTGGTCGAGACGACAAGACCGCTATGATTGAGTTGCGTGTGGAGCTATGCTTGAAAATAGCGCTCATTATTCAGTTCTTCTTACTACTTCGGAAACAAAAGGAACTGCAAATAAATCAAAAGTATACTCTCCTCTGTTTTGCTTTTCATTCATGTTGTTTTCAACAACTTCCATCATTTGATAGTGTTTCTAAGCAGCTTGCTGTTCTTTAAAATACTTTCTTTTGTGTTTTTTCTTTATTTTTTCCCTCTTTTCTTTCTTTTTTCTAAACTTTTCATGGATCAATCGATACCCTTCATGCACAATACAAATCTCAGAAGCAGCTTCACCGGCCTTATCATCTCGATTAGTTGCAAAAAACTGAAGGTGTCCAAAATGTCTTCATTTTGTCAACTCAACACACCATTTGGAACGAGAATCAATAGAATTAATAATAATTATAATAATAAGCTTATATTGTAGAGTGAGCAATTCTCCATCGAATGGTACAATATTTTAGAACTACTTTTTACTTCCATGTGCATTTTTCACTAAAAAAAACGCTCCCAGCTTATTTCTCAACACAATGCTGTCTGTAGCATCTATACCCAGAGACAAAAATAGGAGGGCACCTTTTAAGGCATATATAATACTATACTTTTGGTAAAACCAGGATAATTTCCGCACTGCATCGGGGGCTTACGAATTTCTAGACCGCATTGTACTGTCGTCGACTTGCTTGAGACATAAAAACTTGTTACATGAGACAACAATTTCAGCAAGAGGAATCAAATGGCAGCCACTTTGTCGCATGACTCCCAATGGCAAGAAAAGAAGTGTCTGGGAGTTACTCGACAGAACAAACCTCTCCATTCTTACGTCCTGTGCACCAACCTAATGAGTCTGCATCACTCAACACTTCTATTGTTTCGCCTAAAAATTTAAGGACTAATCTTCGGCCACCTCTATTATAGAGCCAGAGCCAGGTTGTAGTGAGCAGATCTACCTTTCTGTAGAGAAATCTCATCATTTTCTACTGGACTGTAGTCGTACAGTACCGTTGCCAACGATTTCGTGTGAAGGTCTTCGAAGTCACCATACTTCGCAGAATCGGGAGTTGTTGTCGACAGTGGAGGTGAATCTGGACGAGTTTTAATTGAACACTGGAGAATTGTAGCAGAGGGTCCTTGAAAAAATACTTATTTCGACAACTAAGTTTACCTTGGCCCTCCCAGTGCCTGTCTAGATTTTGCTGATCTTGCAAAGGTTTGTCCGTGTTCGTTAAATTTTTCCGACTGTCAAATGTGTTAGAATCAGAATCACTATTCTGCAACATTCCAATAAAAATTGAAAACATGTAAACTCTACAACTGGAGTTAGGGGTAGCAAACACCTTCCCACTATCACTGCATGTGGCCGGTATACTAGCTGGTCCAGGCATGTCGTCGGTCTTGGTAACTTGCTTAGTTAGTACAACAGCACTAGGACAGTTATTTGCACCTTTTGCCGCGATTGTTCGGATTTGTTCTGTGTACTCCTAGAGTGGGAAAACAAATCTCAAAAAAACCAAGGTCCTTGACGTTTGAAAAAATAGAACGACACTTATCAGAAAAAGGAAGGAGGAAAAACCACTGGAAAAGCAAAAACTAGAAGAATGAGTTAATGAGCACAGATCACAGAAGAATTATAAATCCATGTGTGAAACGCAACGGTAAAAAAAGGCACTTCTGTCTTCTCGCATTTAACTACTAAAGTAGGAATTGTCATAAAAACCTCAAAAGTCGGCCATTCCATTCGAGCATCTTTTCCATTGGTAGCTGACCACGCTTGTAAGTCCGACGTTAGCGCACATTCATCGCATAGACGTAGCGTCTCTTCAAGGTTTCCGTGAAGCTGAGCAAATCTAGACATTAAGACATCAGAACTTTTATTAGAGACTCAACTAAGATCCTATTAAGCAACAAGGAAAATTGAGCAACTGAATATGTTCAATATCTCTTCGCAAACAACGGAATCGAACGTTGTGATTTTGTTCTAATTGCGTGTTGAATCTATTCGAAGTTGGCAATTAGTAACAGATTAATTAAGGATAGCATACTACAGATCTAAATCCGTGAGAAAAGCTAGAGATTGGGTTGTAGACTGCGAGATCAGGGGTGGTTCCGATCATCTCTCTCTGATCATCGTTAGAAACGGCGTGGTAACCACTTTGGTTATTGCGAGGTACGTCAGAACGCTCCTATATGCACACGTTCCGATCCCGTTAGCAAGCGATCCATTGGTTTTATTTGAACAGACTGGTGAGGAGACCTCATTAATCTTCGATCGCTCGCACATAGATGCGGCGCGTGCACGCCGGAACATGCAATCTGCAACCTCATCTGTGGCTTTTCGCGCTTATTCTCTCACCATGTGAGATTCGTGGTATTCTGCCTTCAAAGGCAGCCTATCATGACTTTGATGTAATGCGGAAACCACACCGAAAGTCTAGAGTACGGATTGTAGATTACGGATATCAGCGTGGCTCCGCTAGACTTCCCCTAATAGTCGTAAAAAACGGCGTGAGAACGGCGTTTGTTCCTAGGTGCTTGGAACTCGTCCTGTTGTACAGGCTCCGGTCCCCTCACCAGCACTGGTTTTACTTAAATAGGTTGGTGAGAAGGCATCTTCGACCACTCGCTCATGGTGGCGGCGCGTGCACATGGACGTTGCGACTGAAATCGTCGTAAATGAACGCCTTTTCTGCTGTCTGCTGCTGCTTTCCCCAATCTACAACGCGAACTCTAGGCATTCGCTGTGGTTTACGCACCACGTCGAACTCGTGATACGCTGCCTTTAAGGTTTGAATAAAGGATAAAGGATAAAGTGTTTGGCGTTAATCAAACCGCTTTGGATGCGCCAACAAGTTCACTTCAATTCAGAATCGTTTGAAGTCTACGAACGCAAGTCTGGCCTATAAAATGACTTGCGGGGGATAGCCGATGTGTCAACTTAGTGTTTTTATCCTCTCAGGCAAGTCTGATACCAATTTATCGACCCAGGAGGGATGGGAGGCTTGGTTAGCACTAGGGCGGAATCGAACCTCCGATACATCGTGTAGACAGCGGAACCGCTTATCGATTGCCCTATACTCGCCTAAGGCTTAAACAAACCATCATTAAAACAAGATAGTATACTAAGAGGATGAAGACATCAGGTAAAGAGAATAAGACATAAGGAATTGGACTCTAAAAAAGCGGAAATGTCCAAGTTTTATCAGTAGTTTTCAGAAACGGGAAGAATTTTTGGAATCTTTTGCATAATAGAAAAGAAACCGCCATCAGATAATTCTACAATTCTACATTCCAGTAGAGGGACTCTCCTCAGATTTTTGCTAGTAGACCCATTTGGAGCTTCTATAATCGTTGGACGTTACGTAACGCAGGTGAATGATGGAATATATTCTTTTTACCTCTCGAAGAAAACGGAATATTTTAGCATTCCTACTTTACCTTCTCATTCGTACTAGTTAGTACAGTGATAGCAGAAATTTCACCTACTTGTTGTTACGAGCTAAATCGACAAGCACTTGTTGCGTTGCACAGACCATTTCCACAAAGAATCTGCTTCGTTTCAACTCCACCGCTTGGCATTTTTCAAACTCAAACGTCATGTCTTCTATGTATGGTGTCCTGAAATAGTTCTATTGAACATGATAAGAGCTTGTCAATGTCTGTCTTTATGGTATGTTTGCCTAGTGATAAAATGTATTGTGAGGAGCTCGACGCAGTGGATTCCCATACTAACAATGCAATGAATCGCATAAGTGCAGCTGAAAGATATAAAAAACGAAGAATGGGTGTTATAAATGTGAAGTATGAAAACGTATATCATGCGTCGGACAGAAAGAAAAGGAGATTTCTTGAGGACTTTGCGCCCCTGTAAGTTTCCTCGAGCTGTTATCTCGGTGAGACGTAGCAGTAGTGTGATAGAAAAATGGATATGTAAAGAAAAGAAAAATCATTATGATCGAGTTTTCTTCTTAACAGCGTTCTCACATGAACTACTTAGGTATTAAAAAGTGAGAACAAATTTGTTTAGTTGGAATTCCACACGGTGGGTGAGAAGAACCAAAGCACGAACTATCTGAAAACCTCGACTTCGATCTAAAGATTACCTCCTGAACATAGTAAACAAGAAATAGAGCTTCATTTCGTTCGGGAATTATTTGCAGAAGATAAAAGGTAGATAGAAAGGAATTTTTTCGATGAGAAAATTCAGCAACATTTCTTATCAAACAATTAGCAAATAGAACAACTACAAGTGACGTGAACATCTGAAATACAGAGAAGAAACACAGCTCACAGTCGAATGCCAGCATATATTGGGTTATCCCATAAATAATGTAGTATTTACCATTTCCTTCGGTTTTAAGAATCAACATGAACAAAACCTTTTTAACCTAAAATATAATAATATGATAATATAATAACATAATAATACAATAATATATATAATAATATAATAACATGATAATACAATAATATATATAATAATATAATATAATATAATATAATATATATCTTTTTAATCTCTTTCACTTTTTACAATCTTCCTCCATCTTTCCGGTAGACTTTCAATGCCCCTCTTCCAAAATCCCCTAGTCCAAAATTCCTGAAAAGTATTCCTGAATTCAGCTGAAAAAACGCATTATCAATTGGTTGATCAGATATAATGTAGCTTTTGAAAACCATGAAGTCTCGGCAGAATTATGTTTGTAACAAGAGGCGATTTTATTTTTTACAAATGGAGGGAAGTAGTTAGTTCCCAAAGTAAAAACTGGCGTATTCACTGAATGGCTTACAAGCTGAGCATTTTATAACCAAAATGAGTTTCATGTACCTGTACTGCGTAATCTCTGCTATGTTTTTTTCATAAATGTTCCTGCACTTTTGTGCATCATCTCGACATTTTTCCAGACGATCACGAAGCTTCTGAGCACCATCTTGAGAAACTGAGGAGTCTGCCTAAATGGCAAATTCTGATTTTGCCGCAACAAAAAGTTCGCTTGTATAATAAATAAGGACATACTTGGCTATTTGTGAGATTCACCAACGCAGACTTTTCTTGACGGCATGCAGAATAATAAGCTTTTTTGCTGGATTCTAGCTTTTCGTACAGTTTTTTCCATTTTCTCTGAGCCTAGAAACATGGGAGGTTAAATCATATCCAACCTGCTAACTGAGATATTTCTTTCTTTTTGTTCCAAGCCGTCGCTAAGAATCTTCTATTTAGTCATTTGATTCATCACACCATATCTTGACACAACGAACGATCGAGCCGTATGACCCCTTCAGACCCATGGTGTATGTTAAAGATGGTGCTAGGAGGTGATGGACGCCTTGATGCTTATCCCGAACTCAAACAGAGGTAAGCCAATGCGACTCGTAAGGCGCTCGCATCAGCAAACGTTCGGACCGAAACAGTGGTAAACACCACGCGAGAACGAGCTTTACGCAGCACATTTTATTATATTAGGTAAGGTAGCACAAAATGATGAAGAGTTGGAACTAAAAGCAGTAGGACAAGCGGTTTATATTCGCCCTTTAATCGACACGGTGCAAGAGAGTTGAATGTCCGGATCTTGATACTTCAAATTACACACAATTACCGTCAAGCGCTAAGAGAAAAAAAGAAAACCTAGCTATTGAGCAAGACTGTGAAGTCACATAGAATGTAGACATTCAGCATGGTTTTGCTAGCTCTTGAGCGCATCAGTCGAGTTATAGAAGAAGCGATAACAAAGTAGACATGAATAGCGACTTATTACAGTTAAAAATACCGGAAGTTGCAACAGTTACAGTTGGCGTAAATTCGACGATTAGGTACGTCAGTGTTGGCAGATGTCCAAAGGTTCATTCCATTTCAAAAAAAAGAAAACGCAAGGGAAACATAGGCATATGAGTGATTCTCATTGCATTACATTGCACTACGGATATTCACCATGCGTCCTTCATGGCCCCACTCTACTGAGAATAAAAAATTGTACCGGTTTTGTTTCGTAGTTGTTTATGCCAATTTCAATCTAATTTTGGTAGATTTGGATCGAAGACGTTAGTGAAGAACGTGAAATTAGTTATTATTGTTACATGTTCCTTTCCTCCATTACAATGGAAATATAAAGTTGGATCAATCAATAAGAAGGAATCCATTCGCTCCACAAAAAATAAACTTTGAAAAGGAAATATCTGAATACTGCGTCATGAACATCCCAAATTATCTTTATAGTAGGGAGGTTCCGAAACATCCTGAAACGCACTCTTTCAAATCCCTCTTCTGCTTCACGAATTTCCTTTGGCGCGCGAAATGCTGATGGATGGTAATTTTCCTTCCGGTACAGCGCCAGCGTTTTGAGGACCTAAATTGTTTAAATGATGTCAATGTACTATAAAACCAAGCAGCAAAATCTACAAACATTAGAAATAAAGACAAGTGCACTACTACTAACCTCATCTAAAAGACGGTCTTTCACACGATTATGTTGGACTGAAACTGCTTCGGCTTCCTCCAACAATCCCAGCCACGCTTTCTGAAAATTGAAGTGAAAGATCACTCACTACAGTAGCACTCATTCGATAACAGTCTCTAAATTTCTAAATCAGGAGAAAATCTCGCACGACTAATGAGAGCAACTTATTCCGGAACTACTTAATCACTGTGCAAGAATTCGCTCATTCCTATTCATGAAATAAGTGACCAAACACAATCATAGTACCCGCAATGGTACGAACGAAAATTCATCCTATGGCAAAAGGTTAAATATGGTTGTCACCTTGACGGAACCGTGCTGGACAGCTCTGCCAACGTGTGCTTTCCATTTTTCGGCAAATTGTTGCATAGTTCTTCCATATTTCGCTTCAATGTCTGCTCTTTCTCTGGCCATTTTAGTGAAATCGTCCAGTTCGTCGATTCCATCCTAGAACTAGTTGAAATTACCGTAGCAACTTTAGAAAGTGACATGATCCCGTTGTGACCCAACAATTCGTCACCTTTTGAGGCGAAGATTTTTGGCTAAATGGGTTGTAACAAAAATATCACAAAACAAGGGAAGGATTGTAAAAGACTTAGGTGTCAAGTAAGAACAGTACAAAGGATACTGGTTTCTAACATGGTTTTGTTTATTTTTAACCATAATTTGTTTATTTTTCACAGAAGCAATGAAATTCGTGGTATCCAGGGCTCAAAATGATTACGTTCAACTAAACAGCAGTTTCTGGAGCCTGCACAAACCATCCTTGTAAAAACAACTTGCTCGCGGAATGTGTTACGGTGAAAATCTCGTTAAGTACGTTGTACTTTCGTTCAATGTGAACGTGCTATGCCATAGGAAATTTTTTAAATGAAAATGGGCGTACTGTTCAAACGGTCACGTACAGAACACAGGTAAGGTGTTTGTCACTATTTCGTCCACCTAATACCGACGGAACGAACACACTTATATCGACCATACCTACGAGAGAATCAAAACACCTCTACCTTTATTATAGACTACCTTTATTCTTCTCACATTATTCTTGTACGCGCCAATTTCCCAAAATCCTGGTGCCAACACATCGGCTGCCATACTGAAAAGAATACAGATCTCACTATATATGAAGTGAAATGAAGGGACGGAGAGCGAGATGTTACGGCGAGAATGGAAGCAGTCTAATCTCGTCCAACACACAGAATATAGGAGAAGGCAAGTGTGAGCTCAAATAACGAACAGAATCTAATTAAGTGAGCATAATCAGCAAAAGCAATTCCAAGCCATCAACGATTACTCAATAATCGATTTCTGCACTGTTCCACATCGAAGATGCTTTCGCATGTATGTGCAAGTGACATCTTTGGAAAGAAGGGGGAGGTCCACGAACGTGTCTGAAGAGGAGAGGAACGAGTTTCTAGAACGTTATTACATTGCTAGCAGTCGTAGTGATGCAAGTCACAATTAGTGTGAGAAGATCTACCATGCAAGACTGGATGTTTCTCTTAAACAGATCTCAGCTTTCAGCAGTCGAGTTCAAGTGCATGGTATGAACCTTATCTTTGCAAACGGAAAAATATAAAATGAATACGCGACGACGATAGCTGGAACTTTCAACACCACAAAAACTGAGGTCAAATGAGGAACTCTGGTGAAGAACTAACGATAGTATACTCGTTGAAAACTAGATTTAACAACTACTTTGAAATCGAAAACCTATAATTGCTCTACTTGCTGCAATGTTAGCGGTGATATTCGGAAGAGTGAAATCATCTGATTTGGATTAGAGGAGAAAAGAGCATTCAGATGAAAGAGGATGGCTGTTCAATGATGACGCGAAGAACATGTTAGAAAGATGAAGAAATCCAATATCAGATGGCATGGGAAATACGATGATTCACACTCCATCCAGACCAGAGGAATTCCGTAGACATTCATTCGCATAATACTTATTAGTGTTTGAACACATTTTTTCTCTCTTTTAAAACTGGGTCTGAAAGGCCTTTGCGATGAATCATTGCGACAATGGATGAAATGGCTAAACTGATTTGTAGCACTGCTTTGGCTTGCATTGAAGGACAAAGAAAAATTACATTATCAAACAAAAAAAAACATAATGAAGAAGATTACCTTCAAAGAGACATTACAACAAATTTAATTTTGCAGTCAGTACTGAACAAACGAAAGAATCTGACCACTAACAGGACACACTAGTTTATGCTGCTGCAATGCCACTAATAAAATCGTTCCTCGATTCAACACCGCCGCCTTCATCGTGTTTTAAGGACACCCAAAGAAGTCGAGTGCTCCTTACGAGAAACGGGTTCAGCATATGAACTGAATAGGTGCGAAGTGAAAAGCGGCAAGACAGGACATCGACTTAGTGATTCATTCTTTGAAAAAAAAAAAACAATTTCCATAATAGGAGCATAGGACACGCCTTTAACGACGAACGAAGAGAAGCCGGTGAAAGCGCCTAAACGATACGGAAAGTACATCAACATTACAGACGCTACGTGCACTCAACTCTGATTGCTCACCCGGTTAGAACATCTTATCTAGGAGGAAGACGCATTTTGAGGAATCACATCGATTGGTGCGTTCAATCGATGAGACGAAGTGGACGACATCATGTGGCGCATATACAGAGTGTAGAAAGTGGTTTTACACTTGATGCAGCATAGACATTCAAACTTGTTTATTTATAAAGTCTTCTACTGAACATTCTATGATTTTCCCAAGGACTTCAACAAATTACAGTCTTTTACAGACAATTGCCGATGTCTGCTAAGATATGTTTCCTTCGAAGAATCTTTAGCTCTGAGCCAAGTGTCTGCCAACTGACTTTTTATACAATTACAAAGCAGTTTGCAGTCACTTGACTCTGAAGGAAGCCATTTTTCACGCTGAACGCTGTACTTCACGATACAAAACAATTCTTCTAATAACGTTTAAATAATTCTTCAAAGAGAAACATCAGCTAGACCACATACAACTAAAGGGAAACTGATGACATCTTTTCGCAAAATTTTTGAGAAAGCAACAGGAAGAACTAGTGTACGATGTTACTTCTCAGATCTAATGAAAAGGTATGTAACTTCATTAAAAAATATATAGTATTGGTAAAGAAGAGCCAGAACTGGGCCGTGTCACCGACTATTTACTATCGTTCTTTGCTAGAGGTTTTCGCAGACTGGGAAGCGGGAGTGTCGAAGAGGGTAGTCGGAGAACAAAAACCCGAAGAACAGCGATGAGATTCAATAGAAACCAGAGACTTCGTGGAATGGGCGGTTCGAATTCGAACATTTGGCTTTACATGGTGAGCAGTGCGAGTGCAAAAGTCAAACAGAACGTAGACGCGAAGAAACAAAAGTGAGGTTAATCTGCACATCTTACGATCGTACGCGGTGGGAGAGCCTCGCCGCACTTCTGGTCAACGTTATGAGTGTGCAAGACATGTGAAACGAATGGAAGAACACTGAACACTTCCAGAATATTGAAGAAATCCATGTGAGAATTTTGAGTTTAAAAAGTGTATATAGAAAAGAAAAGCTCGAACTGTTCTCTTATAACTTCCCAGTGTAAAGGCAGTGCAACATTATCAACTAATTTCACTACTTGGGACACGAATATATACTTACCATCCCGAACATGGATGGCAAAACACTGAATAAAGAAATGGTTTTGTAGATTTAATCGGAGGACAACGACAGATACCGTTGAAGACGAAAGAGCAACTTCGCATACGGTTGTTTTTGGTGTGTTTTGCTGTTTCAATGCTCTTGTAAATTTTGAAACGTTGGTAATTAATCGCTGGCACGAAAGTAGCGCTTACACATATATTCATATGAACACCAAATAAGGCCGTTGAGATGTTTGCATAGGGGTGTCAACCATGGGAGAAAAACTGTTGTAAAATTGCTCGAATATTATATGAAGAAAAAATCTTGACAAGAAATAATTCCCTGTATGTGCCATTATTGAATCTTACTCTTACCCTTACTACAGCTTAATACATATCTTACCTTCTTCGTGCTGCTCCCTTGAACAGGTTGAGAAATAAATAATAATAAAATACTACAGTGTCAATAACCAAAAAGTGTTTAAGATCCTTCGTGGCAATTATCAACCAAAAAAAAACAAGAAAGTGAATACAAAGGCTTAATTGTCACTTAACAGTTTCAATTGGAAAAAGGTAAATGAATTGGCAGTTAGGTTGAAAATCTAGTACGTGTTACATTATTACAGACAATACTTCACAATACTTCTTCTGAGAACTATCTACTAGCGTACAGTAGGAACTTCTATAAAAGTTCCTACTATACGCTAGTAGATAGTTCTCAGAAGAAGCGATCACAGTGAATAGTAATTCTTCACAAGCTGAATAACAACGAGACGAAAAAGTCCGATAAAAACCATCCCGTAGATATAAGAAATTTGGATTTTCCGAATTAGAAACATTTCAATGTCAGCAACTGCAATGAATCATTAGGGTGGTTCGTGGTATTTATCAAGGGAACAAAAAAAAAAAGAATGATTGTCGCTTAGTAGTTCAAGTAGGAAAGAAAAGTAAGCAAGTGGGCCGAAATGATAAATTTTGCATGTCGTAAAAGAGGTTCTTTCGATAGAGCTTTGGTAATGAGCGTCAAAGAAGATCCTTCGGATTGCAGATCAACTGTACGTATGATATCGATTACAACTCTTCTAACGGTAAGAATCAGCTGCAAAAAGACGGCGCATATAAACAGTTTTCATTGAGCGGTATGGTGGTGGTCGACAAAGCGCAACTAACACTTGCAACACGAAAAACAACACTTGCACAACGAAAGTTCTTTTTCATTTATGGTCAGCTACGTGATTAATCCGTAACTATCACACCTCTCCATCCTAAAACCTGTCAAGTACACCCGTATTTCATTGATATGACACTGAAGGATTCAAGTGCGCAAAGGTGACCGCTGCCGAGTTGGTTGCGGGTCATCGGCGGTCGTACTCAATCGACCGATGAGGCTTAGGAGGAATTCAAATTGCGCGCTGACTCATAAGTTACAAACGATAGCACGACGCTGGAATGAGATACAACGAGCAATTGTACATTCCTTTCTACCTGTATGCATATTTATATATGAACGCCTCTGTATTACGTGGGAACTCGCCCCCATCTGAGGCTGATAATTGATTGCGCTATTCACCTCATCATAGATATCTAGCAGCGGCAGGAAAATCACCTGATCCTAAAGTACGATCTACACTTTTATTTGTAGCTATGAGATCCAACAGTATACTCAGAATTTTCTTTGTTGGGCGAGTAGGGCGTTTAATCGTATAAATCGCGTTTGATTTCATACCTTCAGACTGTGAAGTTAACTCGCCAAAACCTTAGCTACGAATAAAGAATTATAACAATTTCGTGTCCGGCTCAATTTAAGGAAACAAATACTGTAAGATCTTAAAATTATTGGGCGTATCCTGGTTACGAACAAAGCAATTTCAGATGAAGTTACCAGAGGAGTACAAGAAGTTTACTAACATCTACTGCTTGTGAAGAAATGTTAGAAAAACACTTTACATCTAAGACAAATGAATGCGAATTTGCAAGCTTTTCTTCTCAAACGTATTTTTTTGTTTTTTTTTTTTCCGATGAGTTTAGAACCAAACTAAACCAACCACGTCTTTCATCACTCCGAAGTTGACAAAATGATATCGAAGTTGTCCGCGCAGATACCGATATTGACTTGATGCATTGAAAGACCCTCTAGGTCATACAGGCATCGTACGCCTTCACAAATTTTAAATGATTCTGTTCATCCGTTCTTCTGGGGCCAGATCTTGGCGTTAAAATCGCCAAAAATGACCTCGTAGAAGGCATGGTCTTCTCTGTAGAACGCCTCCAGATCCATATAGAGAGCTCCGGGTTTTTTTTTCTTTGTAGCTTGATGTTCGTAAGCGACGAACATAGTCGAACCTGGCATTACTCCACATCTTCTTATCCGTAAACGTCCGATTTGGGTTGTTAGTTGTTCGAAAGATGTCCATGTTCATTGTCATACTCATGGTGGCGAGGATACCAACTCTTCTACTGTCGCATGTTCCTAAGAACAGTTCTTCTCCAGCGTCATATACGGTATTTAGTGGGTGACGTCGTCTCGTCTCGATCAGTACGATAACGTCATATCACATTGATTTGCGTCATCAAACCTTCAATGGCCGCTTCCGATGCAAGCGACATACGTTGCAAGTATAAGTCCTAGTCCTTTTTCGTTTCGGCAGCTACATGACTCCTGCATCCCCGTCCTTCCTGGTGCTGCCGTACCAGGCTTCCTCTCGGAGTCAGAAGACTCCTTCCTATTATTGTGACGTGCGTAAAATTTTAAAACCCAAAGGCAGGTTGCAGGCCTCAAGTCCTACGAGATCTGTGTGAAGATGTACGTTCTCCCGAATAAACAAATGGAGCTTATTTGTTGAAGGCGATTTGAAACCGCCTCTCCTGCATCTCGCTGTCACT
The DNA here is from genome assembly GCF_031761385.1 of Necator americanus. Classification (NCBI taxonomy): domain Eukaryota; kingdom Metazoa; phylum Nematoda; class Chromadorea; order Rhabditida; family Ancylostomatidae; genus Necator; species Necator americanus. The sequence continues at coordinate 34,695,895 of NC_087376.1, read as the reverse complement.
TGATTGCAGGTTTTTGGCCGGACCGACGTGCTGAATACAATTGCCTTACGAGTCAACCCTCAAGTCAAGCACAGCAGAAACAGATAGTCCGCCCCTTGAATCCACGTGCCTGTCTCAGGGCAGACACAAGGTCGCTTCTGGTCCGCGATTAACCTCCCGTCCATCACCTGAGGACGCAGGACGCGCCACATAGCCTCACCCTGCAAATAACCGGCCGTGATCCCTGCAATGAGAGAAATCTCTGGGCTAACAGTTAATGGATGGAGATAATAGATATTTCATGCACTTGCACTTCTGCTGCTGTATTTTTGAATTCTGTGTTGAAAATATCCAGCGCAAGAATTCATGGCCATTACTACTATTAACTGCTGTCTTGAACCAGTTATGCAACCGACATAGTTTCTTACCATGCATGGAAATAATTCTGTAAGCTAGTAAAGAGAAGGTCGCTGAAATATTTGTGAGCACACAGTCAAGGGAAGACGGAATGAGCACATACAATGATGAAAATGCGTGACATGAAGTTTTCAGTGCTAGCGATCTCAGCACGCAAAAGATGAGAGGAACGTTCATAGACATTAAAACATCACACATTCAAAGCACGAAATTCGTAACAGAAAAGGACTAATGTCGGCAAAAGTACATCTTCTTATCATATCAAAGTGTAAGAAGAGAAGAGAAATTAGACAAATGTGTAGAAGAAAGGAGGGATCAATGGAAGGTTGCAGGACTATAAAACGACAGAGATAATTAGTGCCAAAAAGTCACCGCAACGGTGTCGTTGTTTGCGGGCGGCTGAAGTAGACCTTTGTCTATTATATAAAAACAAGGTGCAGGACTGCCTGATTGTTGATTTAGACAGATAAAGCCGTCAGTTTGCACTTGAAAGAGAACTGTTACAAACGAAAACACCAAAATCACAGAACATCAAAAGTAGCAAGGCATGAGACATGCAGGTGCAGAAAGCGTGAGGGGGTAACGAAGTTGGTCTAGAACTATCTTGGTTCATTTTGATTTTGGAAATTTTGGTTCCCTTGCACTGTGCACTGGAACCAGTTTACAACATTTAATTGGTAAAAATCGTGGAAATACAGTAGAAAAATGAAAGGATATAATCATCGCGTTTACCTCTTTGAATGTGTATCAAGGAAGGCAGAATTGAGGCTGCATCAAAACCTTCAATGAAGCAATCACAAGAGTTTACAAGACAGAAACACCTATGTGCTTAAAAGCGGACGATATAACGAGACATAAATTACTCGTTCCGTAATGCTGCTCAAATAAACTCCGGATACGTGACTGATTTTCGACAAAAGAGTTACAAAACGTTTACATCTTCTTTTGATATCGCCCAAAATCACTATCTACCTTCCATATAAATTTCTATTTTTGAAACGCTAAGTAGTTATTCATTCAGCTTGTGGTCGTAGATTAATCCATAAAGAAACTAGAAGAGGAGCATCTCTAGAAAATTCAGTAGGCAGGAAAATTATGAAATTGAAATTGAATCAGTTTTAGACGCGCGTGCGCAAAGGGTGGCAGAAAAAAATGACAACAATCAGCGCTATCTTCTCCAATATTTGGCCAGATCCGAATCGATATCTGCAGGTGGTTAGCATCTACGGGATCGATTAGCGAGAGGTCAGAATAGATGTTCTCCAAAGCATTACTTTGTTAGTTGAACAGCTTTCATGAACATGAATCATTAAAACCTTTGCCAATAACAAAAAGATTATACCAGCAGTTGAACTGAAATCGTATTCTATAGCAATAAGATGACTAGTACACAGTTATTGCTGAAGACAACTAGAACTCCAAGTTTTCCCCACCAAAAATGGAAATTGTCTCTAAATGGCAGACTACCGTTACTTAATAAAATAATCAAGTCGACAAGGGGCTGCAAGTTAAAAAAAATCATAAAAAGAAAGGATTTGACAAGGACGCACAGTAAAATAGTTGTAGAGATTTATCAGAAATTCTTAGAAGTTGTTTGAAATGAAATAGTGCTCAACAGTAGTATGCTTTAATCTGTTGAACCATTGGGTTCATGGGATTTGGGAATTGGGGGCTATATGACCGGGATCATCTAGAAATCGTCAGCAGCAACATTCGACAAGACTGATATAAGGGACCTGCATCATAATTGGGTAAAAAGCACGGGAAGGTCACCGCTCATCAGCCTTCTCTTCTAGGAGTGGGCGGACCCTATTGAGGAAAGGACACCTTCTGTTGGATTCATCATTTCAATGAAGCACAAAACAACATCAGCGAGACTTACTCCGTGGATTTTGCGCGGATGTACTTATGAATGTAAAACACAGATGTTTTTCATGTATGCACTTTCGAGTACGCTTTTTATTGGAGTCAAGGTGATGGGGCAACCTGTTGGTAGCTTTTCTTTATAGACAAGATAACACATTCTCCCTCATTTCGCTGCAAGAACATGCATCTTCCCCACAAGTCCCGGCCGCTGCCCAGTTTTTACACCTTTAAGTCGTTTAATTTTTACAATTTTTCTAATCTTAACCAACAAACTAGGGCAGTACAACTAAGTAACGTAGGCGATAAGAGGTTTGATAGCGACTGCACGGACGTTGATTCGAAACTGCTCTAGAACAATCCAAACCTTTCAATTTCCCTGAGTGGATAAATTGGTAATGTACTTGTTTGATAGTTTGAAAACACTGACTTGATACCAAATGTATGTTCTTCTTGAGGAACATAATCTACACTTAACACTTACACTGTAGCTAGAGATCCACAACTAGACCTAAGATTTTCTTTGTTGGCAGGTAAAATATTGGTCCCGCCTCATCACTTTCGAATAAAACCTTCCAGGCTCTGAAGAAGGCAAACTTGCCGAAAAGTTAACCAGGAATAAAAGGTTATAATAATCTCGTGTCCGGCTCAACCCAAGGAAACAAATATCTACACCTTCATTTCCGTTTTAAAGACTGCAAGATTGAAAGATTAAAGTGAAGATTTACGAACATCGAGCTCCACTGCACACTTCGTTGAGGTAGGTAAGCAACTAAGAGCTGAAAGTTACTTAAGCCTTATCACTACTCGAAAAATGGTTGATCAGCTACACCTAGTGCATATTTGCGACTATATAAAAGCAAAACCGGTCCGACGCGAATTCCCACAGACTCTCAGAAACCAAGTAGACCACTTGTGTGATTGAACTGACCCGTACATTACATATACCTGTTAAGGGGCCGCCGAATATTTGCGAGACAGCATTTGAACGAGGGTACGCAACAACATGTTCAACGTGTTGAGTGGTGATGAGGAGCGAGACAAGGTGAGGAAATGGAAGAATATTGCGTTAGGCAATGAATGGGATAGCTTTTCCCTATGCATCGTATAGAATTGGTCGAAACTTGCCTCCTAGTGGAAGTCGATGATGCCAATCACAGACGTAGTTGCTCCGTAGACAATACAGCAGTGATCGATATAATTCCTTAGCACTTTCGCTGCGAACCTACCGGATTTGTAGTAGCCGACGAAAAGTGCAGAAATATTTGATTGTGGAAATCGGTATGTCGTTGAAAGTATTTTCAGGCAACTGCTGATCTTACTGATATCGTTAACTTATTTTTGCTATATTTAAGGAAGAAACGAGCAGTTAGCGTTTTTTTTTACATACACAGGTCACTTTTTTCTACATATACCGAAGAACTTCCATGTCTCCTAAGCTTTCTAATCTATAAGTTTCTAGGATAATCTCTTATACAGGAAGACTCTTTTATTACTCGATATTTATGTTTTTTTTTCAGCAGACTTGCTTCCTCATATCAGTATCCATGATTGAAAAGCAGTATTACGAGCGGGAGACGCCTGCTTTGCTGGCAGCTCGCGCTAGTTACAACATATTTGGTTTTCGAGTTGGAGATTACAAAAATGAAGAAATATTATTATTGTACAGATGTTGTGAGAGAGGGGATTCTCATGCATCTTTTTTATTATCAGGTATTTTGTGGAATACAGAAAGATTGCTTCATTCACTCAAATTCAATTTTCCACGTTTCCAAATGGATTTAGTGAATAGTCTTTCATGCGATAGCGCATAGGTTGCACAACAGCCACCAGCCACTCTGACAATACTTGGACAGCATATACGTACACCAGAAATCAGCACTCGTAAGCACGAGAGCACAAATCACCTCTACATACTAACGAATTCAAGTCGGATTTATCTAGTTTTATTGAACAAATATGTCTAAGCAGCGCATAAATGTGATATTCTAGCAGAGCCAAACAACTTTAAAAGGTTTCGCAAAAGTAAGGGAAAACATACAATTCTTAGTCGGGTAATACAAAAAACACGAAAAATACTGCAGAGTAAAATTGTAAAATATTACCTTATGACCTCAGCTCGGGTACAGTTAGACTCTTTACATAGTGTAACTACATACAACAACATATAAATCAACATGTCAACGAGCACTAAAAGAAATACGATAAAATATTTATATATGAAAACAAAACACCGTCAGTGAATTATTCTAACCGGTTAGAAAACACGCTTCGCACTGAACAGGACAATTTCTATTCTGATTCTAGTACTCAGACAGCTCTCTTTACTAGACTTTACAATAAACGCAAAGGTGGTGAAGTAGTCAACGCTTGCGGCGTATGTTAAAGAGGGGGTAATGCAGAAAAAAACAGGCATGTAAAATGGATTCATGAGTATCTGAGAAGATCGACATAGGGGCTCATCCACTGTATATTCAAATATGCACATTTGTACATATAATTTACTCAATCTTAGCAGGGCTAGAACAACTTTGGCTGCAAAAAACTTAGTGGATAGTGGACCTCTAATCTTCTGATTAAGCAAAAGAAAAAACTCAAGGTCAGGTATTGGAATTGATTTGAAACAAAACCTTGAAATCGATTCCAGTCTCTCACTCTCCGAAACGAAGTAGTCAACACTGACTTACGAACTCCATTAGATACCTTTAGATAAATGAAAGTGCATAAATAAAGAATGGTTGAAGGAATAACTGCTCCTCAACTAACGAAATTGCAATGCGCTGGAACGGCTGAGGATTATCTTCCATTTTTAAACCGTATCCTACATGAATGACTGGTGTGAATTACTGGTAGTAGAAAAACGGGGAGATTCTGTTTTCGTCTATACCGTGAAAAAATGTATGGAGGAAGAAACGCGACCAATGAGTGCAAGTATAATACTGACTGATAAAATGTGTACTTAGAATGTAGCAACATCAGACACTATGAAACGTGGTAGACCCACCTAAACACGACATATCAAAATCGCTGAGAAATTTGATTGAGTGGGATAGAATCAATGATTTCTAACTCATTGAACTCTACAATTAAAATTCGAAAGGATGAAACTTATGCCTCTCAATGCCAAGGAGTGTCTCTTGAGATGTCAAGAAGTGATATAAGACCACCTGCGGTGCAAGGTGTGTTAACTCACAAAGTTAGAATTGAAAAATTAGAAACCTTGAGTGAGTTAAAATCTTCACTGACGAACAACAAATCAAGTTATGCAACAGTCTTAATCACCCACGTAAAACGTACACATATGTTGAAATGCTAGTAGTCAGCTGTACAGAAACAATTGAGAGCTACATAAGTCTTGAGGGCCTTACAAAAAGATGGGAAGAAAAGAATGATTGGATGGTGACTAAATAATGAGGCAAAAAACTTGATTAGCTAGAAGAAAGTGTAGAATTTAAAAAAAAACTCATTTGTAGTGATTCCTATTAAGTGGAAGGGTATAAATCGTTGGCTAGGACAAAATGTTCTCGGAAATACATAGGGAAGATGAACGGAAAAAACGGGAGATGATCATGAGGGTCTCCGGTCAACATATTTCGGCGAATAGGATAGGAGAGACTCTCACTGGCTTGACAGTAAAAATATGAAAGTATAAGTCGACTATTTAAGACCTCAAACAAAAATTTACAAACTAACTACTGAAAGGATAACGCTTGCTGCGCGGCGATTGTTTATAAAATTATAAAATGAGGTCTATATGATCTTATATATATATAATATATATAACGATTGTACAGTACAAAGTGCATGCGCTCTTACAATTCATGGAGCCGTCTTTGCGTTCTGCTAGAATAAATAATGTACAAGCTGCATTATTCACTCGAGTATTAGCTTCGTAATAAATGGCTAGGTTAAGTCGAACATAAAGGACATCCTGGACGACTATCAGCGCGGGAACGATCTCTACCGCATCGTGCACATGCTGGTGCAATTGCGTCTTCCAGCTGGAAAATACGTGTTTTTGATGGTTGTGAAATCGCCCACGAAGTGCAACAAAATCTCAAGTGCAGAAATACTTTGCGGAACCGCAAAAATTTGAGCGTGACAAGAAAGTACAGAAAGTGTAGAAAGAGAAGTGGGAATTGAAACAGCCGCACGCTAAAAACGGAATCACTGTGTATCAAAAAAGGCAAGAACTAACTAAAGTTCTGAAACTAAAGGAAACAAGAAATGGATTGGAACTCACGACAAACATATTATGAGGCTGACTATTCTGGAGGGCGGCCCTCAGAACTCCCTCATTGTATTCATTAGATGACGGAGCTAGCTGGGGAGTCACGAGGCCACCTAATGACAATCCAGTACTTGCCAAATGCATTTTTACTGCTTCAAGTTGTTGCATAAGCTGTAAAATAAGGGAAAATGTTGCTCCAGATATGCACTATAAAACTTGGTTTGATTCAAATCACCTGGTCTCGTTCAAAAACAGCGCGATTCCTCTCCATTTCAGCTTGTTCAGCTTTCATTTTGTAATGTTCTGCATCAGCTTTCCAGGCTTCGCAGGCCTGGCGGGCCTGTTTAAGACCCTCTTCCCAAATAGCTACTTTGTCATGATGTGATCGCAGCTCCATTTTTGTCTTTGCTAATTCATCACTTACATCAGGCCCTTCCTAGAACATAATATATTTGATTCATGGACTGCAAATCTATAGATGTAAGCCTGTTAAAACCTGATTTTCGAAAGCTGCAATCTGTGATGAAGTTGCGAGCAACGACTTTGCTGGTCCGAACAGCATTTCACTGAACGAAGTGAGGGGTGATGTATGGAATGATTCCGCACCAGGGATACGCATTGGCGACGATACAGATGACACTACGAATTCAAAAAACTATATTTGTTGGATATTTTGTTGGGTATACAACTAATAATTGGTCCAATACCATCAAAGTGGGTTTTGAATTAACTTACTATTTCCTGAGAAAAGCTCTGAAAGTGGTTTCTGGTGCTCCTCAATAGGTGCTAGATCCAAACTTAGCTCCTCTGGAGGAAACAAATAATCATTCCAATTCATCGAGTTATTAACAAAATGCGAGATAACTAGCGCCCACCTGTTACGGCATGAAATCCACTGTCTGATCGGCAGAGTGAGGAATGAGAGGGTAACGATGTACCGGAAGCTGCTTCAAATCCACCAACGTTGCATCCTTGAGTTTCTGCACTTGAGAAATCCGATCCCATGGAAACAAAAACGAACAAATTGGAAACTAACGTCTTCCCAGATCCAGATGAGCCATATTAAGGGAATGGGTACGCAGTCTCCCCATAGAAGATTCGTTGTTGCGATTTGGCTGAAATGTAACTCAAACAATTATGGGAAAAGTAACAATTATATTCCTGTGCGCTACTACAGGTATTACTGCGGCGTACGTTATGGAATCACTTTTTTGTTACTCCAAACACAGAAAAGAAATGAACAGGCCTGGAAACTGCCTACAGCATTAATAGCAGCATTTTGCTACTTCGAAGCAATTGATTCATAGATTTAGTCTCTGTGAATCTGCATCAAACACACACACACACATACACACACATACACACATACGTATATATGCACACATACACACTATTCGCATGGTCTAGAATCGCCTAGAAACAAATTCTGAAGTTGGCATCCTCAAAAAGCATCTTCACGTATGAGTCACGATGATCAGCTCTAAAAGATTAAGGACTAGGCATTTTGGACACACATTGAAAGCCCCAACATATACAGTGAGAAGAAGTGGCTTAGACCATACGGCAGTTCATGCCTTACTTCGATCAGATATTTTGATCCGAAGAAGACTTTTTTCTTCAGTTTACGCCTCTGTTTTCTCTTTTCTTTTGTTTGTTTTACCACCAGTTGTACAACAAAACCTTTACGGTATTTGGTTTCAATGCTACGTACGTTATTGATCGAAAATGAGTCCTAGGAAATTTTGTATGTGCACTTAGGGTGTTTGTTCGGATAAATTGCAGGTCCTATAACCTTACTTCAAGCCCTGAAAAAGGTGATTTGTGGAAACGTCAGCCAACAAATCAGCCTTTTAAAAACCTCGTGTCTGGCTCACTAACAAGAGACAATCACGCAATTCTTAATTTCCGAATGTCTAATACTCGAAAACATTGAACACATCACTTCCTCAAATACTTGGTTGTTCCAAATAAGCAGCCTAGTACGTGCATGTGAATATTGGTGTAAATTTAGATTCGGTCGACGTTCTCAAAACACGCACCGACAAAGGTCCACGTTCATACCCAGGCGCTTTTGGGTAGCTGCTCGAAATCTGGTCAGTAGTGGCCGAGTAACCTTTGCTTACCATTGGATGTCGTTGTTTCAGAACTGACTGTAAGTAAGGAATTTAGTGAATGGAGTCAGACGTTACCAGTGATATATACAATACGGGCAAAAAATAATGCGTAAGTCCTAAGAAATCATGTATGTGTGCGCTGTAAATTCTTAGCATATGTGGAATAGCAAAGCAAAGCTCACTGAGTATGACGGTGTTGACGTGCCATTAGAAATAGGAGAACCAAAGCGCATCGAGTCGCCTAAACATTTCTAATTCGTTGTTGCAGTATACGTAAGCACAGGTACGAGACTCGGGCTCTCCTATTTAATTTACGATAAAAGGAGTTCTAAATTAACCTGAAATGCTCCTAGAAATGAAAATGCAAAAAGCATTAGCTTTCAGCACCGCTTCTAGCCTTTTCGCAAAAATGTGTATCAGTAACAAGAACCTACTTCCAGGAACACTTAAAATGGAGTAATCTAGCTAGTAAAATTGAGATTTCACATTGCCGCAGAATGTCCTGCAAAAACAGCAATTCACCTCCGTTAGTGTTCGGGCTACATTGCTCCTTCGGGCTGGCTTGACTACTCGTCACGTATGGTGTTCGTTGAACATGCAACTCCGAATCATGATGAGCAAATGCGCAGAAAACAGCACGAGGACAATATCCATGCTGAAAGAATCGAACTCTGATATATCAATTTGTCATGTAGAATATCCATGTTACAAATTCCGCTCACAACAAGACCAGGTAAAAAAAGATTTGAATCCAACAGCAAATAGTAGCGAAGTATAAGACGTGGTGAACAGTACAGTCAAACAAGTCAAATGCAATTCCTTTGAGGATAAGAAGTTATAAAAGTGAATTTTGTCAACGGACCTGAAAGCCGGAAGTTAACGACAGATTTGTTTTAATGTGTAAATGTAAAATATCTAAAGAAAACTGTATCCGACCAGTTCTCAACCCCGCATTTTTAGGTGGTGTTTTATCCACGCTTAGTACTGAGGTATTCTGATACTTCAAGGTATTTTGAGGTCGGGGAGAGTACTTTTCTTCACGGCCTCTCCCACTGGTGACATATTTTTTTGGCATGAGTGCTAATGAGAGAAAACAATACGTCTTTACAAAATGCTCGACAATTAAGTAATGAAACTTGTATAGTATGTTTCTAATCTTACCATCAGGAGTCTGGACCTCAGCTCCTTTATAATTGCTTAGATATCATCGAAATATTAAAAACACTGAATTACTCAAGGCTATTTTGAACATTGACCACCGGTTATAATTACTTCGCCGTAATTATCACATTCTTTTTTTATGCTGTAGTGTATGAAAGACGTTGACAGAGCTTACTGTGTCTCTTCCACATTACTGACTTGCAAAGCTGCCCACCGCAGTCCAAAATGACTGTCATATCCGCAATTAGCGAGGGCGAAAACCTCTGCAGGTGAAGTCTCATTAGGCTCAGAAAGTCATAAAGTAGAAATCGAAAATTTTCAGAAAGTTAGAAATAAATTCCCGAACAATTTCAAATATAACTTGTATGTCTGAAATCCCAAAATTCCTATCTTTTTTTTTTTACGAAGTTTACGTTCAGATTTAGGTTTTACCGTATCCTGGCACTTCGTAATTCCGAATTCTTGCAGCTTTCCCATTTGAGAAAGCTTCTGTTAGCCACGAGAAGCAGTTTTGGCTCCGATTTTTTTGTCGAAAACCGTCCACCGATTTAACATATATCATGAATAGATGCCAAAATCGTTCCCATCCCGTGAAATAACCGCAACATTGACTCGAAAGTGAACAAAAGAGAAGTGAAAAAACAGACTGATGCCCTCCAACTAACCTTGTACGTAGAACTCAACACCGATAAATAACAAGTAAACAATTTGATATTTGCACACACAGTGAACGTCGTATTGGTATTCACCTCACGTCAAAACGCATGGTGAAAAGGTGTCACTAAGATTAAGAAGAAACAGTGCAAAAACCAACGAATACATCAAATCGATACATTCGCTCATAACGATTATCGTACTCGTGACCGCCTATATAAAAATTTTAGTGAGGAAGTTTCTCTTGTCTTAAAGTTAATGAATAATGAAGCCTATAACTACCGGGAAGGTATCATCCACAAGGTGTCGATGTCCGCAATCAGCATACTCCCAAGGGCAAGTTTTCTTAGCACCACAAACCTCGAACGGTAGAGATGCACCGAAAATGCGAAGAAAAAAACGATAATGTGAAGTGATGAGCACATTTTTTGCATCAGTGTCCTGGAGTCCAACTACAGTCCAATTCCACACGTTTCGAAAGTTGAAACTCGATCATCGTTTTAGACAATGCTCTAGGTCCTCATCGCTTTGTTTGTCTTTACTGTACATTATTTCTTCCGTTCTGCTGCCACGACGTCACCATGGAACTGAGGCTGGTGAACGTGTTCATCCGGGTGAACCCGGATGAACATTTCAGTGCTGCAACGCACGATCTTTCCCTACCTGGCACACGCTCTTTCGTAGGTGCCAACCATGCACATAAATATTCGATTATTCCATTGTCGGAAAGAAAGGGAGATACAACTTTCACTACAAACCATATGAGCAATAATGTACTTGAACCTCTCGGGAAATACACGCACGTTCTACAGTAGGAACCACAAAGACCAAACATATTGAAGTAGCTCAACCTCACCTAGTTCAGATGAGCGAAGAGGGGTGATCGATGTTTAAAGGCAGCGCATCGTGAAACTCATGAGGTTGTGATCTCAAATATAGAAGTTTGAGGTGTAGATTACGAATATGAGAGTGGCCCCGCTCAATTCCCTTTGACCGTAACGGGAAAGGGCGTGAGAAACGGTTCTTCTCCCTACGAAGAACGTTAGAACGTGGCAGCCTTATGCATGTGGCGCATCAAAGACCGAGCAGTCGAAAATCAAAAAGGTCTCTTCAGCAGCCTACTCAAGTAAAACCAATGAATAAGTTGCTGAGGGAACCGGACCGCGTGCAAGGGCGCGTCTCAGCGTAATTTGTAGGAACTAACGCCCACTCCGTTTTTCAAGGCGATTAAGAGGAACTTAGCTGGGCCATGCTCCTACTCGTAATCTCTACTCCGAACAGTATATTTGCCCGCCCGTCCGAAGTATGATGTGCGAAAGGCAGCAAGTGAAGTTTCGGCCTCGATCGCAATTGGTAACCTCACTACGCTACATCCAACGCAGTCTCTTACGCAACCACCGGGTGCAGGTTGTTTTAACCCAAGTATATTCTTGCATATACTTCGCTTCACTAATCGCGATAGAAGTGTCGAATTAGTTGTAGTTTAAAAGGTACTGGAAATAGTTGGAAATGTACTCTTTTACTAGTTCAAACCCCGACATCTCCAAATTCGTGATACGCTGTATTTAACCAGTAATTCCTCCGCATCAGCAATGGATTGATATAACGATAACGTACTTGCCTCAAGCATATCATTGCACTTAGTACTCTTATAGATTTCCGGGTGGAATTGTTGCTCGGTACGTGTGTGACAATACTGACAGGAGTCTCCAGCTTCACAAAGTTCGGGATCCAACCATTCGTCCACAGTTTTCGCAGCTGGACATGGAGTTGACCTGAACGATCTTGTTGAAAAAGGAGAACATGAAAAACCAAGGTTTTTACCTATACTTGCAGATCGCCGGAGGCCTCCGACGATCTTTCGAGTTATGGTAGAACGGGCAAGCATACCCCTGGCGACAAAGTCGCGCGGGCTTACGACATTGCTCCGTTTTGTAGCATGACAACACATGGTCCTGACCTAAATACGTCGTAATTCCTTAAGTGCCTTCAATCTGCCAAACTTAGAAGTGGCAACAGTATATTAACTGTTGTCTCGCACAGAATTTCATCCATAAAAAAGAAACATTTGCGCAAATGAACATTCTTATGTGAACAAGCAATAAGGATATATTAAATATATTTAAGCTTCTTGAGATTTTGAAGCGGTGATCTTGACTGATCTCCTCGAAAGAAAAAAAAACAGGTTCTAAATTGTTCTGGTGAAATTGCAGAATGAAATCAATATTCAAAGGAAATATTCTAATTTTCGCTTTTCCGGAAACAGAATAAGCGAAAATTTTGCCATCAAAACTCTTTTTGTACGACACAAACGTACTTTTTTCATCCAAATTACTTCCAGGTTGCAGCAGTACATAACCGAAGTGTTGAGGGAAGCCCTCAGAAGCTTTATTTCAAATTTCCAGCGAAGCGAATTCTGCATCATTTTGTTGTAATATTTAAGATAGACGATAACTTACGACATTAACTTATAGAACTATATTTAAAAAATGCAAGGATTTGATGCATGCTTCTCGAGAATCTCCGCTAACGTCAAAATAAGTTTTGTTCCGTCCAAAGTATGATGAAAGGCAGTAAGTGATGGTTCGGCCTCGATCGTAATCGCTAGCTTCACTACGCTACATCCAATGCAGTCTCTTAGACAACCGCAGGGTGGTTGTTTAAACACAAGTATATTCTTGTATATATTTCGCTTCACTAATCGCGATAGAAGTATCGAGTGGGTTGTAGTTTAAAAGGTACTGGGAATAGTAGGAAATGTACTCCTGCATTAGTTCCAGAAAACGATAAACTTTGTTCTAAAGATTCCAACTGATCTTTCTTGTGAGGCGACGTGCATAGGCCAACCATCCAATACTGAAACAATTACGTGGCGACTAAACTAGCAGCTCATCGCGGCTGTAGATGAACTCGCTTCGATCTATGACAGCTCTTTATTGCGAGTCAAAAGGCTACTTCCTGTTGGCTCTGTCCTCTTTGCAAGCGCCTATCCCAGAAGACGATATTCAGTCCTGCAGCCTCACACAAAAGTTCAATCTGTTGTCCATAAGCAAAATTCTAAAATCTTCGGCAAGAGAATCAGTTGGTTTTGAGAAATGATAATTCTGGAATCTATCAATATAATGAACGGCCTATTCATGTTAGCGCGGTGTTGCAGGTACTCAGAACAAACCGATCTGTGTTGCTGTGGTGTTTCGGCCAAAAAACCAATTAGTTTAGTTTTCAGAGTACGTTTGAAATTTGGAAAACTCTCTTCAAAAACACTGAAGAGTTCTTTTTCAATACTAAAAAATAATCTTAGGTGATTTCTAACACTTAGAAAATGCTGAAAAAAAATCCTACTTCTGGACCTGAAAGCACTTCCAATAAAACATCAAAGAGGCGGGCGAATTCACATTTGTACAGTTAAAAGAGGACACAACATTGCAATTAATGGATAGTTCACAGATTCTTCTGCATGAGGCTATTTTTAACGTCCTCTAGTAGTCGCTTAAAATTGGCAAAAACAAATGCGACTAACCAGGAATTTTAACTCCGAAATACACAAGTGTTCTTTACTGTCGGTGAAACAGAAGTGGCTAGATCCTATGACAGCCAGAATACAACAGATTTCCCACACAGTTCCCTTCTAACAAAAAGCGGAAGTGGCTGGATTGAAAAGAAAAAGTAAGATGGTCCTCTTTTTTGGAAAGAATAATGAGCCATTAGTAAGGGCATTAGACCTTGATTAGAATTCGAGCATCAAAAAGCACCTATTTTTGGCCTTCAGTTCCAAGATCTTTTGCTTTTGTTATTGTAAAGGACTCACATAGAGTGAAAGATCTATTTTCCTTTTGTTTCTGCCTTTAAATGGACATTAAACTAAAATGAACTAAATTAATGAACATCTAAACTTTTAGTTTAGATGTCCATTAATTAAGTTCATTTTAGTTAAAGCTCAAAAAACTTATAAATCTTTATAAAAATAAAATAGATATATAAAAAAGATATAACCTATATATCTAATAAAAACCATTTTAAGGATAGATAGTGAGGTACCTATCCCCATCTTTGTGGAAACAGACGTTGTTATAGAAGTTAAGTAGGAAATAAAATTGCAGACATTGCGGTGTTTCGCAGGATGCTGCCATTGGTTTGAATTGTGAGCCAGATAATCCTACCAAGCTCAGAAAACATGGGATCCAAAGTGTATATGTAGAAAAAAAATAAACGGAATTGCCAAAAAAAAGTAGCCAAAATGTGTCCTGTTCTCCAACAACCTCGAAGCAAAACATGCTAAATGCACTCCCAATACTTTTAAAATTTAAGCAATTAAAGTTTAAGCGAAGTTTCGAAATTTCTGGTGCATTTATGAATGCCGAAGATGTGCAGTCATTAGTGAATAAAAACTTAACTTAGATTGAGAACAGGTGACATGTACTCAAAACGATCAGTGGTTTCTTGAGGATGCGTTAGATAACTGGTTCCGCCTTACAGACACCTTACTAAATACTAGGAATAGACTATACTATTCCTTCAAATGTTGCTAACTATGAGTTTTCTTGGAATTATAAGTTAAATGAAACTTGAATATTCTCCAGAAGAGATGCTTGAATTGCTTGTTACGGGCTTCCAAGTCGATTAGTTGGGTGAACGAACAGAAACGACCATAGTGCATGACAATGCATAGACCAATACAATGAACTACAAAAACCAAAGGTTACGCCTCAATTGCCTTTTCACGTTTCTTTTTTTCGGTTTGTGCGAGGATAAACACCCATTTGAGCGAGCAACAACTTCCGGATTGTTTTGTTGAAATTAAAGCTTATACAAAGTGCGAGAACAGGTAGAACGTTTGAGACTTTAAAAAAACCATACTCACTATGCCACAATGGATCCTCTATGACGAAGCTCGTCCTATCCCTTCCATCTCCATCGACCGTTGTGGAAAAACCTGCTTCATGTTGGTCGAACTGCAATTTAAAACAATTTCACACTTATTTACAATATATGTGATGCTGCTCATTTACCTGAGGTTGCCGAAGGTCGGCTGATGAATGAGCAAATGCACAGTGTGCACCGTTCTGAAACAGGCGATGTACAAGTAAATCAACGCTCTCCTTAATGTCAACCTTCTCAGACAATTGAAAACATATATCTCTTCGTATGGTATTTTGTGTCTTTCCGCTTACAATCACAAAAACGTACTAAGAAAAAGTGATAACGACAGTGAATAAAAGAAAATGACCAAAGAAGTATTCTTACAATATAGCCAATGTATTAAGAAAGATGTTAAGCTCTTTATATTGAAATATGATGGATAAAATCTTTATTGTACACGTTATACCGTACTTTGATACACTGGCCACGTGAGTCGGTTGGGTGCACACATTGTGCGGTCTTGTAGTAGCGCAGATGATATTTTCGCTCCACGTCACCGGAAACGCGATGCAAATATACGCACCTGAATATGAGCTCCTGCTTCGAAATCAACGAATTTCGAAAGGACTCGTTGAGGACAACCTCATATACGATGGATAAAACAGATGTTACTCACTCGTCGCCATCCGGACAAATCCCAGTGTTCTCATCGTATTTGTCGCAATAAATGTCTGGCGAATAGTTAAACGAACCGTCAGATTTACGTTGTGGCCTGCAGTAAACTTTCATTCAAGGCGAGTAAGTTGTTTTTCTTCTGTTCTCTTTAGTTCAATTTCATGTGATCTTATGTTTCGAAATGACCTGTCTATGAAAACCCAAAGATAAATTTCCATTGCATTTTTAGGAAGGAAGAAGCAGAAAGTACGTCTAAAAAAATTAACTACTAAAAAGATTAATTATTCAGTGTCCAATAACACTAAGTGTAAATGAAGTTATGTATTTAGCAGTTGATAATTCCCAAATTTTGAGGTGTTTCACTGTAAATATTACGTTTATGCTTGAATTTCTCACATGAAACCTAAAGAATGTCACAACATCTCATACAAGGTGTCCAAAAATCTACGCGAGATTTGAATTGAATAGGAAAGTTTTTTTTTTTCTAATTGTATTTTTTTAACTGAAAGATAAACTACATAAAATATGGTTAAGAATGGAATAGCATCCACAACGTCACTATTTGGACGGAATTTTGGGCTGGAGGCGTCAATGGACAATACGTTTTTGAAAATGTGGTTGCTCAAGCAGTTACTGTTACTGGTGTCGATATCGCGACATGATGACGGGGTTCTTGATGCCTTAATTGGATGAAATTGATGTGGAGGACATGTGGTTTTAGCAAGACAGTGCGATATGTTATGCAGCTCTTGAAACAATCGAATTACTGAATGGGAAATTTCCTGGTCGCGAATTCTTTCTTTTCAGTGATCGACGAAAGAGTGCGTAAGTGTCAGCAACGCCGTCGAGGTCGTTTGCCTGATGTGCAATTTCATATATAACCCTATCCTATGTATTTCATGTTTCAATGAAAAAATACAGTTGAAAAAACTGTGTTTTCCATTTAATTCAAATTTTGAGTAAGTTTTGGGAGACGAGAAAGTCGGAGCAATTTTAAAACATTTTATTCTCTAAATTCCAACTACTGTCTGAAAAAAGGGAAAAATCTAACTTAAATAGGAAGTGCTTCTTTGCTTGACTTGTAAAAAAGGATTTCCTGCATTTTCCACACAAAACATAGAAGACCCTAATATTATCCCACACTCCTGAATACAGGAAGGAGAGATTTTCAGGATCATTTTAATGCCGAAATAATGAATAGCAGGTGTCAATAAATAGACAACATACTTGAAAGAAAAGAAGACGTTCGTATCGAGGTTCTAAGAGAAGCATCAATTGAACTTCATCAAAGATGAGTGAAAAGGATTGTATTTCTATAACCTTATTTTTTAATTTTGATGTATCCAACCTTCTTCTCCTTTGATTGGCGAAGTGCCAATTAAAGCACGTGTAGGGCCTGTGTTGTTGGCACTGGTGCTGTTTGAACAATGGGCACGCTTCTACTCGAAATTCATTTAAGTAGCTGAAAAGAAACAATATCAACAAGTATTTGATTAGTATATTAATGGACAAGTTTGTACTCCTTAACAACGCTTGTTCTCACGTCAGTTGAAGGGATCACCACAAAATGCAATCAGACCCACTCAGTTTCCCAAAGACTACTTCGAGGAAAGGTTTAATCAGAAAGATGGAAGGTAGAAGGTGAGGAAAAACTGACTGCGAGTTCTTCCTAAGGGTATGGGACGTGCTGGTGTTATAATATGCGCATTTCTGTCATTGAAGTAAATCCCACAAAATAAGAGAAAATAGTCAGCAAGCTGTTCTCACTCGCTCCTCTACACAAAAGGCACAAATCGAAGCAGAAAAAGAGATCTCGAAATGACAACTACATATTTCTACACTTTACATGCGAGATCTCACAAGGGACCACCACCAAGTATACTGACCGAAGTGACGAAATCATGCGCAAAAAAGGTTGCGTACATCCCTGCATAAAATTGTTGATGTACTTACGTTTTTCCCATGGTTCTTACTTACGTAGGAAGAAAACGAATGAAGAAAACGAAGAAGAAAGACAGATATCAGGGAAAGGTGCTCGAGAGCAAGACGGTCATAAAAGCTTCTTTCTCCAATAAGCAGTTCGTTAGAGTAGATGAAAGGAAGACATAAAACAGCAACTCTTCGCATTTATTTATGTAAGAGCATGAATTACATAGAATTAATCAAATAAGCAGGCTGATTGAAACATCAACAGTTTTTTTTTATCAGAGATTGTTTTTATCTCGACGTTACTTTCGCTTCTGGAACCAATGCTCTTTAATTCCGAGCACTGATTCATTTCAGAGAACTTCCATATATGCGACTAGATATGGAACTCTACTACTTGTGCACACAAGTTCCACGCATAATTCATTCGCTGACAAAAATAAGTGAGAATTCTACAAAAATGGGCGGCTAATCATGGTGTACGCAACTGTGGGAGATCATAATCCTGTACATAGATGCGATAGTTAGAGCAGGTGCTCCCATCCCCTTCACTTTTAGACGGTTGGCGAAGGGATCCTCATCAGTTGAGGTGCACACCATGAGCTAGAACGCCTTCACATGAGAGGACTCCGGCTCCCCTTATCGCACCTATAATCCTGTACCTAAGAAACAAATTAGATAGGTATGAAGTCTGTTACATGAACAAGCGAATGAAATCTATCTGAACTTTGCACTGAATAGAAATGTGACGCTTAACTCAAGATGTCACACTTATTCTTTTGTCGCGCGCAAATTCAGCTAGATGTGAAAATCTAGTACACCTATTTGAGGTAGCGGAAGATCTTCCAAGCTAAAAATGATAAAAGCTTGGAGAAAATCACCAAACTAGAACTCCCAACTTGATCTCCTTTGCACAATCCTGCAATATTATTTCAACCAAAATTTTCCTATCCTTTTTTCCCTCCCCTGGCTTTAAATTGACTCTCTTGACTTCAATCCGCTGAAGTTTCACATTCCGGTTCAACATAGAAAGACAACGGTATCTCCTAAGCAAGTCATAATCGTGCACGAATCGTGGATGAATGGCGTCACCGGCGCTGTAAATGTTAGAAAAAGGATGCACTCTGCAAGGTCACGCGTTACGAGAACGAGGATATTGAGGCTAAGTAATCACTGATTTAATAACATAAACTTTCGGTTGTGAGCAGTACGATTCCTGACACTGCTCAGCGACGTTTAGTTATACAGTGTTCTGTTTTTGTCTTCTCCATTCAGCCCCCTCACTTTTTTCAAAAGGTGTTCCTTGCAATCTTTATCTCCATTTTTATCCCAAACAAACAGTCTCCTGCCACTTTTCGTACTTCCACTTCCACACGACTTCCATTTGTTGTTTCCAGCGAAACAAACACTGCCAACCATGTTCTTTTCATAAATTACGAAGACGGTAAATATAAGTTAACCTTCGCAATATCAAATCCACAAGTTATAGGTGATCCCATGCCTTATTCTCCTTCACCTAATGGTTACCGTCGAAGAAGCCAGTTTATTGTAGTGCGACTGTCGTTATGAGGAAAATGAGCACAGCGCCACACAAATGATACATGGAATCCAGGGATTTTCTGAGCCGAGATCAACTGCAGTTCTCCTGTTTGCAGAGATCTCCAGATTAAGTAATAAGCGACACCATTTATACAAATTTCAAAGTCAACATTAAAAAGATGCAGACGCAGCAAAATTATATCCTTGCGCATTCGATCAATTCTTGCACGAAGAAACACACGCACAATAACGGGCCGCCTGTGTTGTTGTGCGACGCGCAGTGAGCACCCACTCAATGCCGATCATGTGACTGAGTGCCAAACATCTATAGACGCAGAAATAGATTTGAAAATCGATAGTACCTGCAGAAGGAGGGGAAAACAGATAGGCAGTAAGAGAAACGTCGAGAATGAATGGGGTACAACAATCGCTGTAGGATCACTCGGACTTCCCACTCAGCTTAGCATGCATTCAAGGCTAATTTTTGTTGAACTAAAGCAGTTGATTTCAGAGTGAAATAAACTAGGGCTTTCTACGATAAGAAAACTTAGTCATCAAGTCTGTTATACTCAAAGAGAAATGACTATAAAAAAGGAACAAGTTCAGAATGGCCCTTTTTCACCAGAAGGATGTGCATCGAAAACGAAAACCAAGAAGGAATCGGTTTGAATGGTCCCGTAATCAGATCAGCTGCAGTTCTACGCAGTGTTATTTCTAGGGCTGCTCAACAAGTCGCTGACAAATATGAACGACGAGAACGATAAATTGAGAAAGTGATCATCACGTAGATCTACGCGGAACCGTCATGAAATGGAGCAACAATGGAATAGAATTACAAGTCCGTCTAGCAAATGATCACTTTTTCCTGGAGGTCTATACTGTTGATTAAATTTTCACTGAAACGACATCATTTCTAGAAATACAAGAAAGTTCAACACATTATTCCGCAGGAAGTTCATGTCACGCACATCCTATCCATTAAAACGTGATTTGTGAATATTTTTGAAAGCTCTTTGAACGATGAGTTCCCGTAACGATAATTTTGAAGAATAATCGTTTCATAGAGTAGTGATGAACAAGATCACTGCAACATTGGGATCATTGTAACATCGATATTTCAAAAATTTAAGGGAACGGGATTTTCACCACAGTTTCAACAGTTTCATTTCAGCAAGGATTTTGTATAAGATTTCAAAGGCCGTTCACAAGAGATGTAGAAAAGCTCAAAAACAGCATGGAACATTGTTTTGGATGTTCACTGATATTGTTCGATATCAGTGAACATCATCGCAGAAGACAACCATAAGCTACTGCAACCACGCATTCTAATAAAGCGGGTTTTACTCTATATCCATCTCATCTCAACAAAGTTTATGCAACAGATACAGGCAACTCAAAACAACATAAATTGTTGTGCAAATACGTAACCTTTTGCGGTCATGGTGAAGGTGTAGGGCTAGTGCTCAGCTCCGCAGCCCGACTGGAGCTAGCGAGAGTCCTATAGCGAGCGGAAGCGCTCATGTAACTGCCCCACAAGTCATGTCTTTTGAGTCGAATGCACGCTTGCAGGTGCCCCAGTGGGGAGCAAGAGCTTGTTTTTTTAAGCGAAATAACATAAGAACTGGTAGCATAAAATAGGAAGAGGTACATCAGGTTCATTATATTTCCGTCTAGATGGAATGTGGTGAAAGCGCAGTGAAATCCGAAGCGTAATTACAATATTCCCCGGGCGAAAGAACATAATTAAATATAGAAGCACAATCCATAATAATCAGAAGACTTAAGCACGAAATCATAGTCAAGAAGCGCATATATTGGAGTCAACACCTCCCTACATATTAGTGTATTTCTTTCAGGTACAGGAATGAGATCCATCTAAAGCTACTAAAAAGCGAGTCGAACTGGATGGCGTTAAATACCAATCTATGCCATGATTATTCCACGCTAGCAAGCACTTTTGTACTAAATCAATTCCTTCGAAGTGTAACTAGCAATGGACTTGAACGCTCCTTCGAGCGAATATCTGACTTGTGGCGTGATTCTGACAGAAGATGATGGCTGTAGGATAAGCTATGAACGACACTGATCGAACGAAGTAGTTATTCTTACTCAGTGATCCACCAATTCTTACCACAGTCCTGGAACAACAACTTAATAACAAAATGAGGAACAGGACTAGCGTAATCGTTATTCGACGGCACTTCTCAACGCTGCCGCATGTCAATCAATAGTAACACTATGTGCACACAAGACCGAACTGTTCTCACTAGCTACAAATTCGACTTCCTGTTTCAATCACAGGAGAGATCGCGCTCGTAAGTGGCATGGATCGGACGCCGCACATGCGACATCACCGTTCGCATCGCTAGCAACTCTTATCAATCAATAATACCACATGGAAATGTGCAAATATACATTGCCATAAGAGTGGGCCCAATCGAGTGAACAATGTGGCAAAAACAGTGTGGCATGCGCTGTCGAAAAAATCAGGGTGATAATTGCTGAGAACGGACAATTTCTTCAGGAAGAATTGTTAGAAATAGTTGCAAGATCAAGCGTTCGATGAAAAGCACTACTCCGTTTGAACGTCGATCAATGCACAATGCAACAAGTCTGGGCTATAAGGAAGGAGACAACACCGAAGATATCATCATGCGTAAGTAGGAGTGACCAAAATATCATAACTTTTCTAGTAGCATCTTTAACAAACGAGTGTGAGTAAGTTTGATTGCATTATGCAATTACTGGTACTTCCCAGCACAATCAGACAGACAACTAATCTTTCAGTATGATTAAGGGAACAGAGAGAAAGCGTAGTGAGAGTGGGACTCACTGCAAATGGTGTGTTTTCTCCACCACGGCGGGTTTCGACTCACCACTAGTCATCTTCAATATTTAGGCCTAGAAACGTTTGAGGAATAAAGGGAAAAAACGACAGGACCCCGGAAGAAAGGAATATATCTAGAATTGTACGTCGTCTAGTAGCAGATCGTTCCCGTCGTGTTGTACCGTAGTAGATGAATTCGAATATCCTAGACGCACTTGATTGTGGCGATGACCCTCTCCGAGTACGGTAAAACGCGCTGACATGAGCCCGCCCGCAGTCGGCGCTTTTTCGAATAGTTGGCTCTTTTTCGAATCAGCTGACAGGCAAAACGGCTGGCAGGATGCCAGTATGGTGGCGAGCGGCCGCGTAGCGTGCTCATATGTCGGCCACGTGCCATTCGCAGCCACGCCCATTCATACGGCAAACGGCCTGAACACCAATCTCTCGCCGCGGCCGGCAGTTGCAAACCTGGTGGGCAGCGTCGACAAGAGGTACCATGGTGGTGGCTCTGTTACTGTTTTGAGGCTGTCGTGTCTGCATTCCATTCGGTGGTGCTCTGCGCACTGCTGTGTTGTTGTTCACTATAAGTGGTTAGAAATAGGCAACTTCAACTTTCTCACTGTCCTGGTCCATTTAAGGGCATCACCCCACGAATCTGAGGTGGTACGGATTTCGGGTTGAGGTTTCGTATACGGGATCGTAGATTATGGAGAGATTGGTGATCCCGTCCATTTCTTCCTAATTGCCGTAAAAAAACGCCCTCATTCGTTCTGGCGCAGTATTTTTCACAAGGAGTTCAGCTGGAGCGCGGCAGCCTTGGGCGGTGTCGCATCTTCCGGGCCATTTTTTACGGCAATTAGAAAGAAATGGGCGGAATCATCCCCCTCTCTATAGTCTCCCATCCCGTATACGAATACTCCACCTGAAATCCGTACCACCTCAGATTCGTGGAGTGATGCCTTTAAGCTGAACATCCGAAAATTGTCGACCTAAAAGGTACTCGAGTCGCTCGATGTCGATAGACATTTCACGCGAGACACCATGCCTCGCAAGCTATGGGGCAGTGACAAGTGACGAATGAGTGGATTCTCTATTAGATGTAGATCTAAAAAGTTGGGTATTCAAGGACGAACGCCTCGGCATGATGCGTACAACTGCGTCAGAGCAAACTGTCGATTAAGTAAGTTAAACAAATGTGTACTTGAAGATTGAATCACTACTGCATCAAACTGTTCGCGAAAGGGAATATCATCAGTCCGAAAATAGAGCAGCGTGTTCAGTTTTGGTCGTTCACGTATCATTGCTGTGTAGGATGGGCAAAGGAACTTGAGATTATCAAAGCTGATTCTCCTTGCCATTGTCGGCATAGGAGTAGCTGATTCGTTAACACTGTAGTGTCAAGAACATGTAATGTAAGAACATGTAATAATGAGCCGCCGGGTATGCGTGCATTGTTCACAACCAATTCTTATTATGAAAATAAGATCCGCGTTATGGCCGCTAAATTGTTATTTTTCTGATGATTTAAATCGAGTTTTTCGTTTTTTTTTTTCTTGAAGATCACGGTGTACGCAGTCGTAGTCCTGGGCTAAGACTCAGAATTGACGAAGCATTCAGAAAACAGTGGGGAAGTAGCAGCAATAGTGACCACCTCAGATTCGTGGTATGCTGTCTTTAAAGAAATTTATGATGTTGATAGATCAGCAACACCTAACTGATCCGTTTGCGTAGCCAAGGAATACTTCTCACAGCTTTAAGATTGATGAAACAAAAGCTGGTGTAGTAGATTTAATCACTGATTGAATGTATGAAGTTGTTATATCTGGTGACCTCACTGCTGAATCCCTTCCGTTTCATTTGGCTATCCTTTGGATGTGAAGAGTTGCCTCGTCGAATTAGCTGATCAATCCTATGTTCAATCCTGATCCATCTGATTTCTGTTTGTTTAGCGTTGATTGTTCCGTGTTTTCGCTGTGGTGTATGAAAACTACTTCTCGCCATCAGTGGTAGTTAATCTACCACTGGACAGAATCCAACATTAAAGTCCTCTGAACTCGACGTTGGAGGATAGCGACAGAACTGTTTTTAATCCAAAGAATATAGTGAAGAGCGCTATTACAGTACACTGAGTACTTTTCGAAACGCTAAACATTCCTATTGCACCTAGTAAGTCGATGTACGAAGGTGGAAGTCTTTTATGGCTGAAATAGGGCCGTTCGGCCTAGCTATTGCCCACCGCAGCACCCTTTAAAGATTTCATTGCTTTTTATCCAACTTTCCATAATTTCTTTGCGGGTAGAAATGTTTTACTGCTGAGCCTTCCGCAACCACAGTTGGCTATCGCACTGTTGACGGTGAATTTTATTTGCTCCGGTTTCTTAAAGGCAGCGTATCGAGACATTGACGATGTTGTGAACTCTTACGGAAAATATGTATAAGGTTCGAAGTAAATTACGAGAATGAACATGTTCACGCTCAATTAACCCTAAAGTAACGTAGATTTCCTTAGTCTTTTTCAGGACGATGAATAAAAACGTTCATGCTCATAATATACATTCCGAGCCCTATATTGTCCTTGAGAGATTTCGTCCAATTTCGTGATACGCTGCCTCTAACGCTTAGAATTGCAGTGATCAGTTCAAAAGTTTTATTCCAAATAGTCATCACACTGTCCGATTTCGTGCTTATTATTAGTCCATCAATCTCTTGGTCACAACAATATTAGGATTAACATAATTTGACAAGTTCTCCATATTCATACACATAGTGGAAGGGTAACTTCGCAGAATCGCTCGCAACAAGGCCACAGATGAATGAAAATCAACCTTGAATATGGCCGCGAATATTGTTATCCTTGACAGATTGAATTATCCTTTTCTTGGGAAACTGCTGAGCCAGATTGGTTACCTCCATTTATTGTTTGCATTATAACACATCGAAATTTGCAAGCAACCTAACTGAAGGACGTAAGTTCCCTGAAAATAAGTGGTATTTTATAAGTGGTATCAACAACTTGGTTACACCGTAGCCACCTATCATCTGAAATTTATAGACAGGCTGACTTTGCTAATAGATTATGGCTATCACGTTGCATATAACATATATGTGAAACACAAAGGATATCACTGGATTCATTTGGACACATTTGTAATAATGCAGATCGAAACAATAAAAAAAAAAGGAGATGATAATAAATACAAGCGAAAGGCAGGAGTTGAAGTCGTGATGAAAATGCCACGTATGGTAGCCAATAATCGTGATCGAATCACAGGAAGCCCATAACACAATTATAACCAATTACCAATCATTACGTAACTTCAGCATAGTTCCGACTCAAAATAACGATAACTTAGCGACTGGGTCAAAGCTTTGAGTTCATATCTTCTAAAGCAACAACACGGAAAATCATGAATAGGCGCATAAACTGGCAATCACTGTCTAAACAGTGTCAGGCAAATCACGAACTCATGATATCCTTTGGGCATTTTCCGAGGAAGGAGTGGTATCACCGTTTGTCGGTGGTGACTGCACAAACCGTCGACTATGTAACCAGTTATTATACATTCGATGTCTTGCGTCTTCCTTTAAGTGTAGAGAGATTTGTTCCCTGAAAACAGCAACACCTTATTTGATGATGTTGGAATGGTAGACTACAGATTTGCTATTCGCGATTTGCTCATTCACTGATGTGCTCATTTAGAAATCAGGAGTCTCTATTTTTGCTTCGCAGGACCAGTCTTAGGAAGATGTGAGGGTTTTGTTTGAAAGAAGGACAATTTATTATTAATGGATGAAGTTAATCATTTTTATAAAGTTCGAGAAGTCATAATGCGGATAAACAATTAAGACCCCTGGCAAATCAGACATCGGTTTAAAGGCAGCACGAATCTGAGGTGGTGCGGATTTCAGGTGGAGTATTTGTACACGGGATAGTAGATTATGGAGAGGGGTGTGATTCCGTCCATTTCTTCCTAATTGCCGTAAAAAACGGCCGGAAGATGCGCGCGCACGATACTGGCGCGCTCCAATCCAGCTCCTTGTGGAAAATAGTGCGCCGGAACGCTCGAAGTCGTATCTTCCGGATCGTTTTCTACGGCAATTAGGAAGAAATGGACGGAATCATCCTTCTCTCAATAATCTACGATCCCGTATACGAATACTCCACCGGAAATCCGTACCACTCCAGATTCGTGGGGTGATGCCTTTAATCACCCCGGATTCACAATCTACAACTCCATCTTAGCTCTCCAGCAGATCCATGTTACGTTTAACGGGAGTGATTTTGCCATAACGTAATTATGATCATGCTATATAATAACGGGCTTATTCTGTCACTTGTCTGACAGTCACGAAATTCCAGAGACCAGTGACACTGGTCCGACGGCGTCGAGTTGGTGCGTCGCTGCCAGAAAGCACAGAGTAGCACTCCACGGTACCGAACAAGTGCGACGCCAGAATTTGAAATAAGCGGGAATGTTGCACACAGGCACCGCGCGAAAATTCCAAGTGGTTTTGTTGGAAAATAAATAGATGCTGTGAGCCTTTTTATGGCCGTGACTACTGGATTCACCCTAACGCCTCCGTATATCTACTCGCCTGTAATTACGCTCACCATGTTTGCCGAATCCTTAAAAGTGTAGATACATGCATGCAGACAGCTGCTTTAATAATAGTTAAATGATTTGACGTAGCACTCTTATCTTTATCAGTATAATGATCGCGTACATGTCATTTTACGTCTGCATACCATTCTATCTTAATTGTTGGATAGAAAAACGAAAGCTTTATCTAATATTTCGGAATATGTTTTCAAATTTCTGAGGTATCGAAGGAATATAGATGTAAAATCAAGTGTGGAATATTTTCTTCTTATAGCAAACTACAAGAAGACATCGATGAAATCGATGCGTATGTCTCTACAAAAAAGAGGAAAAGAAAAATCGGTCGAAAAAAATTTATTTCCATGGCAAGTTTACGGGAAGTGCTCTTCTACGTTTTTACTGATGAATGAAGGGGAAAGAAGGGAGCACCACCAAAAGTCTGAAGTCTGACATGAGCCGGACGTTCAAATTGGTATATAATAACGGGTTTATTCTGCCGCGTGTGAGGTGTGGCGTGGTGGTAGTGGTATGTGTGTCACGAAATTTCAGAAGGTAGCAGGACGGGTTCGATGGCATCAGATAGGTGTGGCGGCGCCAAGAACAGTTAAAATGGGGTGAAACTAGTCGCACGTCGTTAGGTTAGTGGCTGGGGCCAAAAAGCACGGAGAAGATTTCCGTAGTATGGGGCTGGTGTGAGTACGGAAAAATTGGAATCAACGCAGTTATTGGTTAGTGGTACTGCGCAATAATTACAAGTAGATTTGTCAAGAAGTAACTGAGACGTTCTGAACTGTTTCATAATCGTGACGACCCTATGCACTCCCCAGCATGTTTCCCTTATCAGGCTGGTAACATCCATTCCTCAGAAATTGGAAAACTGCAAACTGTTCAAGTAGCCAACTGCTAACACGATCTGAAGTAGAACCTTTCCTTTATCAGTACGACGATGATATTTACGTCATTTCATGTTAGTACATCTTTCTATGATAGTTGTTGCGGAGAACAGGGGCGAAACTCATACTTCGAATAATATTTTGTGTTGTGGGGTATCGAAGAAATATAGATGTAAAATCAATCTTGAATATTCTTTAAATGCAGTACTTAAGCATTTAAGGAAAAAGAAAACCCATAAAATCCTTCGTCAATTTTCAATGTTGAAATTTCTGAAAATAACGAAGAAAGCGTTATTGGATAAAATACGGGTTCAATTTCACAAAAAATGCTACTACTGCTCCCTGAATTTTGGCATTTTAAATACGAAGCTTTTTATAAATTTGTTTGACCTGTAGCTAAGATTGGTATTGACCTTTATTAACAGCTAACGTTTCACCGTTATCACCCTCAGAGCCTCGAAAAATCAAAGCCATCAGGGATTTATTCTTTCAAGCGCCTTATCCGCCCTTAGCGCCTTACCAGAAAGCACACTCAAACCCTAAGTGAACTCAAACAGCAACACTCTGGTTAGTGTTCACTTCATCTGTTACATTTGGTAAAACAACATACCAATACGTACCACAACTACAAGTCACAATGGTCTTTTTTACGGCTCTGAAGGGCAGCCCCGCAGATCGAAACCTGCTGATCTTCATATGTGGCTGGTCCATCTGTGTTCGCAATGCAATCACCCTTCTTGTTCATTTTGGACTTTCGGCGGTGATCCAAAAATGCCTTTAATGTTCTGCGTACTATGGTCTCGAACTCGAACGATAGTATAGTAACTTTTACCTCTATTTCGGATGATGTATTCTACAGTGTTTTCCGAGCGGGGTGGAGAGTTTAGATTTTGCGAGTTCGTCTAAATGCTGCTTGACCCGAATACACAGTGGGCGTCCTGTTTCCCTTATATAATCGTACAGCACAGTCTGAATGTGATACGATACAGAACTTCTGATACCATGCAATCACCCTCTCTGCCATAAGGGCAAACCAGGGAGTTGTGCAGAGTCGATCATATGCGAGATTACGTAGCAGCCGACACTTGAAGTTTGCTGTTAGTATCTCTACAACCCGTCGTTCTGTAGACCCGCTCTGCAGACCCGCTCTGCATAGACAACTCTGCACCGTTCTGCTCATATCATCAGATATCTATGGTAGACAGAACCTTTTTTAGCCCATCCACTACATTGGATCTTCGAGATGTCGTGCTTATCAAGTAACACATTCTCCTCATGAGTGCCCATTGGATGTACTAAATCTAGCAAATGAGGCAAGCACTAGTCGATGTGTTTCTGTTTGAGTTTACTAAGCGTTTAAATGCTTTCTGTAGGGCGCTTGAGAGAATGAATCACTGATAGCTTTGATTTTTCCACGCTTTGACGAAGGCGATAATGCCGAAGAGTTAGTTGTTTATAAAAGTCAATATCAGGCTATAGCTCAACCAAAACAACAAAATATTACTACTTCTAATTTTTATTGAAAGTGAGAGAAGCGAACACCACAAGAATTCTGAAGTTCGGCCTTAGCAGAACATTCAAACTGCTTTATACATATAGGATAAAGTGCATGGCGCTATCCAATCCTGTGAGGGAGCATCAACACGATCAACTTCGATTCAAATTCGAAGGTGTTGGCGAACGTGTATGCGACATATGCAACTAATTTTCCAGTAACAGCCAGTGTACTAAGTCGGCGTAGTTATCTTCCCAACAAACTTGATTCCAATTTATCGATCTCAAAGGGATGAAAGGGTTGGTCGGTTCTGGGCAGTTCCGAACCATCGACTGTGCACTTGTTTGGAAGTTATCATATCTTATGGTTGTCTGGGACCATTTTTCGCTAAACTCCTAAAATTAAATATTACAAATGATTGATTGATAGAAAGGATAGCATTGCATAAATAGTTCTTGATTATGGCAAATGAAAAGAAAATCGGAGAAGGAAATTTCGCAGAGTCTCAAAGAATTGGTTTGCTTTTGGGGAGTGGAAACTGTTTTTCTCTTTACAAACAACAACGGTAAAATTCATAATCTCCTCTGTCTACTTGGTACGATATTATTTCATTTGTAACCGGAGATATACACCAAGTAATTTTAAAATCTTACATTACTTCAATGCTACTTCTGTTCAATATTGTTTATCACTACAGAAGAAACTAGGTTTGTTTAAAGCCAGCTCCTACGAGCTGCGTTAGAACGCATTCCCTCGCACACGCTTCGGTCCACTTAGCAGCCCCCTGCTCATTGATTTTACTTGAATAGGTTGGTGAAGAGGTTATCTCATTGATCCATCGACCGCTCAGTCGTAGACGCAGAGCAAGGGTGGAGCGTTTTTACGTATCTTGTGGGAACAAACGCCGTTTCCCACGCCATTTTTCAGAACGATTAAGGGGAATTGAGCATGAGCACGTTCATTTTTTGTTATCTACACCCAAAATCAATGCTTCCACTAGGTTTCCACACGATATCAGTTTAGTGTTTAAAGGCATTGCATAACATTTCAATATTGAAGTAAACCCAAAATAGAAGAGATTGGTCTCCAAATAACAGCACTACAAAAGAAGTACATCGAACGCACATTTACTTAGCGAAAAATCAGGAAAAAGTTCAATGTAGCGTACATGAACTAGACCAAAACATGAGCCGAGAAAACTAGTATATATATATATATATATATATATATATATATATATATATATATATATATATATATATAGAAAATAGACCGAAACATGGTGAAGTAATTAATTTACTCCACACCTTATACTCTAGACGGTTTTGTAAACCCGTCACAACAGTTTTTCTCCAAACGCGTTGACCTGCAAGAACTTACGTGTAGCGAGCCTTTATGCTCTTGTTCTACCCTGCATGATATGGCGTAGCTAGGTTCGCCAAAACAATGAAAACATCTCAAGATTTTCACGATGATCGAGTTCGTTAATTGTGAGTTGGTATACATCGAAACGAAACGGTATTATTGAAACGTAAAAGTAGTTGATTTGACTGTCAAAGACTGATTAATGTTCGAAACACTGGTTTGTACTCATGCGCTTTCCACAGATCTCAAGGAACATACGGCATTTATGCAGAATTATAGTTTGGCCACAAATCAATCGAGAGTTCACCAATACCGTCCATGCTAATCCTATAATCTAAGTTCAGTTGGCCTTTGAGGGACGTAGGGGGACTAAGCAGATTTCTTCAGAAAAACAGCACTAAGAACAAAAAGAGCATTTTGATAAAATGAATACCTAGAAGGTGATGCACGAGGCGTGTTGGGTTCCGAGGCTTTACGCTTTAGCCACTCGCGGAAAGCAGCTGCAGCCATTTCTTTCTTTTCATCACCATCCTCTGTAGATGTTCTTGGTCGGGTCACACTCTAAAAATTGTAGATGTGACCTTTGTTCCAAATGTTGAAACTTCTTAAGACTCCTTGGGTTAGATTTCTTCGAAACCCCTCAATGTAGTGTAAATTCTCTTTATGTCTCTTGTGATATTTATTGTGTGATATTGTGATATTTATTTAACTCACAATTAAGAGACGGAATATTCAAAATATTACATTTGGGATACTTGTTCGTGCGTCTAGTAGTACAGAAATCCACCTATATCTCCTTTTTTTACTACGGAGAGAATCAATTCGAGGAACAACTGAAACGGCATGTTGATGCATGCAAAAGGCAGGGGTGTGAGAACAAGAACGGAGAAAATAAACAGGTAAGGAGCAAGTTGAGAATAAATTGGTGGTAGAGGTAAAAGGGTAAGAAAAGACCTGCAGCATCACGGTGTGTGTGTCTGAAATTCCAAAAAGAGAGGGGGAGAAGGGTCCCACTGCGATTGGTCCAGGAATTTTATAGTTAGAAGCAACGATATTATTCTGCCTCCAGCATTGTTCAGTAATTCCAAACGATTTTCAAACGAACGGCATATCACGAATCTGACGTGATGAGGGAATCGGCAGGAAATGCTGGAGATGGGGTTGCAGATTGCGAGATCAAGAGTGGTTCCGCTCATCCTTCCTTAAAGGCATCACCCCACGAATCTGAGGTGGTACAAATTGGATTCAGGTGGAGTGTTCGTATACGGCATAGTAGATTATGGAGAGGGTGGTGATTCTGTCCATTTCTTCCTAATTGCCGTAAAAAAACGACCCAGAAGATGCTGTGCGTGCACAAGGCTGGCACGCTCCAATCGAACTCGTTGTAGAAAGTAGCGCGCCGGAACGCTCAAAGCCGCATCTTCCGGGCAGTTTTTTACGACAATTAGGAAGAAATGAACGAAATCACCTTTCTCTTCACAATCTACGATCCCGTATACGAATACTCCACCTGAAATCCGTACCACCTCAGATTCGTAAGGTGATGCCTTTAAACGTTCTGAAAACGGCGTGGGAACCGCTTCAGTTTCTAAGGGAAACGTCAAAACGCTCCTCTATGCATACCTTCCAGTCCCCTCAGCAACCTATTCATTGGTTCCACTTGAATAGGTAGTCGAAGAAAACCCACCGGCTTTCGACCGCTGCGCAGCTGGATGCGGCACATGTACAATGGTGGCGCACTGCAACTGAAATCGTCGTGAAAAACGGAGTCTTTGACGCCATTTTTTTAAATGATTAGGGAGAGATAAGCGGAATCACGCCGGATCCGGCAATCTACAATCCCATCCCTACCTTGTCCAGCAGTTTCCCTCACTACATCAGATTCGTGGTATGCTGTCTTTAAGTAAATGAAACCCTATGAACCGTTTTATAGTCGTGACACTGCATGGACCCAAATGTACATCTCCGTATGCCTACACCCCTGTCGTTACTCTCATCATGTTTGCTGAATCTTTCAAAGACTGGAAACATGCATGCAGACAGCTGCTCAAATACAAAACATCCAAGTTACTGGGCCACCTATGCATTCTGATGCTGCGTCCACTGTAGAGCAGGTAGGATACCTATGCGAAATTGTAAGGCGAATTTCTCATCGATTTGTTGTTATAGATTTAACTGATCTTTTTGTTCATTCTCCTAGCACCAATAACGCAGTAGTTACTGTTCACTACTGTGCTGATGTATAGGAATGTCTGGGTAGATTTTAGAATTCAAAGAAATATTTCTAAGTGAGAAAGAAAAGAAATTTCGTTACCCTAGTCACTCTTCTCCCTCAGCCAAACTACCACCGAACAACTCCTGGGCTTTTTTATCTTTCAATTACTAACAAAGGATGTTTTCAGAGAAGCTTACCTAAGGAAACATAAATTATAATAGTTCATGCGATCAAGCTCCTGGATCTTACGTTTTGCTACCCTGTACTCATACTTATACTTTTAATCGCTCCCCACAAACATCAGAAATATTAGATTTAAATGCTCTCTTGGAAAATGTACAAATCGACGAGATAACCCTCTGACCCAGGGCCAAACGTGTGATGGGATTTTCCCATCGGTGGTTGTAGATGCGACATGATAACCAAGACGAAATATTACGTAATATTAGATAATTGCGTACATTATAAAGTAAAAAAATTAGTAAATAACAGCAAAACAAAACAGCAAATAATATTAAATGATTACATAAGAGCAAACTATTGTATTTATTTTCAGGAATAAGACAGTATAGAAACCCCAACATTTTGTTGTGAAAACCGTCGGATAGGATTCGTCCCATCTAAATTTTGAGAAAACCAGATGGTCCGGAAAGGAGAAATTTTGCACACAAAGGTTCTTTTAGTCCCGCTATCCTAGTATTTTTTGATTTTTTAGATTCTTTTAAAACGCTGTCCCTTTTTTGGAATGGGAAAAATCCCAATTTTTGCTCGCGCGCTTTTAAGTCATATATACAATTATAATGTTTATAATAGCCTTTTGAGTTCCAGTTACAAATCAAGAATACGATGTGCCCTCACAAATTGACAAAGCAATGGGAGGGTAATGACATTTTAGTTAGAAGAGTTCGATAATTATTCCTTTCCAAAAGAACTGAGATTCCGAATATCATCCTTAAAAATGAAATTAAGGATGGTTCAGATTTACCATAACTAAGAGTAACTCAGAAAACCTAAAATGGTATAAAGTGGGAAGCTCAATTAAAGCAGAAACTCGAAGCCTCGTGCAACTTTTTCATCACATTTAACGACTTTTAAAGCTACTTGCTGCAGCTCGATTAGCCATGTATTAGTGAATACAAAGTATAGCTCCCAAACAGGACACATGTCTTGTTGTCCTTCAGAAAGGCGCAGTGAAATAGAATACAGAGCAATGTTAATTCATTAAAAACTCTGAAGTGGTCCACTGAAATGGACATTAAATTTATCAGTCTGAAACGCTTCGAGTTCGTTTTGGGGCCAACTAGCCAACAAATAAGGCCAGGAATAAGGTACACAGGTGAAAAGATCGGATTGCAGACAAGTTTGAAGTGATGGCTGCAAAAATTAATGGGATTTGATCTCAGCCTTAGCGATGGAATTTCGTGCGCAATGGCGGGTGTTGTCATCTTGCCATTCTAATTGTCGTGAAAATCAATAGTACAGCGGAGCATCGCTTATTTACTTAGATAGGGCTGCGCTTCAACTAGCATTCGTAATTGTAGCGCCAAAAAACAGCCCAGTCAGAGAGCGTATCCTCAGAGATACACATACTTCACATGCACTCGAAGAGACTTGATTCTGCACTCTTTGCTTGATGTGATCAACTGCTACAGTTCGTTTCACATATGCCCTCTCGACAATGGTGGGAAAATCGCAGCATAAAGTACTTCAGAACCTATTTCTACCTCCTAGACATTGTACAGCAGACAAAATATTGGAGAACACTTGCAATTCTCGATGTACGAACAAAGTCACTACTGACGGAAAGTGTGCTATTATTTCGTTGATGTATTATAAGTACTACAAATATAAGAAGTGAAATAGTGATGGATGATGGTACCGTGATGGTCAATCAGTAGTGGAGATAGGTCTTCCGATAGCCGTCCGCTGCATGTGAAAATCTTGCAATACGTGCTTGGTGTGTGCACATGTGTACAGTCGGTCCCAACAGAACATGCCTGTTGGCAATGAATTATTATGTGTTCAGCCGAAACCGACGTTTAATTAGGGTGGACTGGTAGACCACGACTATAGATTACTGTTTTTTTAAACACAATTGCGTGCACCTGGAAATCCGCCTGCTACCGCACCATTCCCATGGGACGAGCTTCAACACAGGCTACCCAGGATTCGGTTGGAGTCGACAATGAATCCACGTGTGCATGCATTTGGTAGTTGGTAGTGCTTTTTTGGGCACACTTATAACGCATAAGGAGTTGCATGGTGAGGTATTAACCCGTATCCATTATCATCTATAGAACTGGATAACGCGATAATGCGCTCTGGTGAGTGGATTTGCCTGGGTTAGATATGCTGGTATCCAATAAGAATTTGTCCCCGATCAATGTTTCACGCAGCGCAGCGAAGAATATGTATATTCACATATTTAAGCACTAAGTGTTTATTCCACAAGGGGTATGTTCCACAAACAACAATGTCCTTGCGCAAGAACAAAATAGTATTGCGTAGCATGGTCGGAAAAAGAGGAGGTCCACGGTTTCATTACAATCGCACCTATTCTACCAAGAACAAATATATTGGACGCGAGCTCTAGTACTGCATCCACAAAGGAGAGATGCACGAATCAGTGTTGAATTTGGAATGAAGATTAATTGCACTGCTTCGGGACAGCAGTAAGTAGATCAGAAAGCATCCAAAATATCATCAGGTCAGATTTTTGCGAAAATCCCGTGTGTTAGAGTGACGAGAATTACGTTATTGTGATCAGTCAGTTGTTCACTAACTTCATTGAGGACTATCAATTGTCAGTGTATAATCCTGCCCCGCTAATTGCACTTTCTCCACAACGAACACAGAGGAAAAGGAAGAGGAAGCTGTTTTGGGCCTGTTGCCGTTGACTCAAAAGTCCATTATTAGTACTATCAACATACCAAGATGAGTTCGGATGTAATGTGCTATATTAGCCATTTCCAACATATTCTCCAGTTTGTTGTTTTGAGTAAACCTTCCCTACTCATCTGGAAGAACTTTGTCACTTGTGTTATCAAAAAAGAATGCCTTAACTCTGCTCTTAGAAAGTATTGCTATTTCTATTTATTGCATGGACCAAAATTGTTCCTAAGGGTTATTTCTTCTTCTTGCAGTGTGAGTTCATCAATACCACAAAGTTTTGCGTATAAAATTATCGTGTTCCAAAAAGGTTATGTGAAAGGTACCCACCCCACCACCGCACACGCGCACTAAAGGCAACCACATCACACACGAGCGCACCACACACACACTCCGCTATGGATCGCAACACGCACATAATATTTCCTTAAAGATACTGCATAAGAGTTTCTTTGAGAATTTCAGAGGACATGTGGACGTAGAAGGGCGAGCGATTTCGACTTCAACTTGTAACTGGTACCAAAAAAAAAAGCAAACAACAAGTAAACTGTATCACCTGAGATTTTTTTTACGAGAAAAATCCAAAAAGAAAAAAGACCGTGAAAAAATTCACGAAGGAACGAGTAAAGTGTCACCGGAAGATGATAGATCTTTAGCAAGTCTTCGTGGAGGGAAAGTGTAGCTGCAGGGGGGCACTCAACCCCGCTCTTATTTCTTGAAGTAAATAACTAAGTTGGGGCCCTAAAACCTAAGCACTAGTCTTAGAAAATCTATGACATGTAGGATGAAATCACTAAAAGAAGGAAAGGAAGATAGAGCTTACAGAAATAAAAGCGCAGTTGAGTGCCCGAGAAACTCGAGAAAAGCATATTTTTCAATTATGTAAAATTCAAAGTTCAATTTAAAAAGTTGAAGTAGAATTAGGGGTGTGAGCAACTAACAGAGGATACTAACGGATATCTCTGCAGATATGATGTGGGAAGGGGAAAAGGAGTAGTAAGTCAGACTTGTTGACTCTTCACTCTAGCAGAAATGAATAGATTGAAGGTGAGTAGAGATCCACTCCGGATCCGATAAAAGCCACACCGAATATGATATAGCCACAAAAAACATATTCGTTCAAGAAAAGCGTAGCAAGTAAATTGGATACGGTACTATGCACATATAATGCAGAAACCGCAGTTAATGGTGAAAATCGCTATTATAAACGTTTCTAGAAGCAAAGAAAAAATCAACTACATGGAAAGAAACCAATACTAAAATGCGGCAACACAATTACCTACCCGGCTACGAGCGAATCGGGCGTCCATCGCAGCCGGATGTCGGGCGGTGCGTGTCCATGAGAAGCTACGCGGCGTTGTATGGCAACTGCTCGACAACGCGACAGTGTCATCCATTTCGGCGTGTCTCGCGACGTGACCTGCCATCGATCCTGGAAACACTGCCATTGGTGACTGTTCCTCTCTACGTACCCACACATCAACTAGCCATCTCGACGATAAATCATTGCCAACATAGGGCAGAACATCTAGAGTTAGACCGAATTTCCTCCATCCATTGGAAATTGCTAAAGAAAAAAGAAAAGAAAAAGGAAAAATACACTGGATCTAGAACGATTTTGGAGCGATCTACACAGCAACATAGCCCACTGTCACTATTCCATTAGTGCATAGGTGTTAGGAGGGTACCTAGAGGGACGTCGAATTCATTGTGCAATCAATACGAGGTGCAAATAAGTGCATGCGGATTCCGGATATGTGCCTGTTCACAAACAAGTACAAATCCACAATAAAGATCGCAGAACCTTAAGTGTTACTGCAATCGGTTGAATCCTCACCTATCGAAGTTCATAAGAGAAGCGAGATTTAAAAATAAGAGTAAAACTTTCTTTTCATTACAAAACTAAGAAATTGCACCCTTACTCACACGAGGAAAAGTTGTGGCTAGAGTTAAAAGTTGCAGTTACGCAAATGAAGTATTTCTGAAAAGAAATAAGAACTAATGAAGGATGATTTGAAAGAAACAATGCACTAAAACTGTCTCCACGACACGGAGGCAAAACCCACTACCTCCCCCAGCTGAGTGCCATCTCGGCATCTCAGACGGCGCAGCAACAAAACAAGGTTCAAAAAAAAAGAATTCCTACGGAGCAAACTGGAGTTAGATAGAAGAAATAATAGTCTAATACTAGTCATAGTCAAGCAATGGTGCTAAGTGAAGTATGGAGGGATGTAGTATAGGAAAGACAACGGTAGTAAATTTCTAGAAGTGCAGACATCGGCTTATTTAGTCTCAAATGGATCACAAAACTGGACTGCGGGACTTGTAATGGGTAAATATTCTATTTTATTATAACATGTGACAGTACGTATTTAATATTTCATGAACGAAAATTAAGACGAATTAGAAACGAAGGTGCTCAACTGGCTAGAGTAGCACTTGGAGTGATTTCCGAAAAAAAAAGAACTAAAAAAACAAAAAGATAGATGAACCCGCTTTGCATGTGATTCCAAGAGGAAGAGTAGACTGAATAGAGAGAACATGTCGAACAGAGGCGAGTTTCATGCAAACGTGTTTTTATGGTGGGTCATGCTCGGAGGGCGGGCATTCATTGTGTGTCCATCTGCTGCCGCAGGCATGATGACCTTCTATCGACAATTGGGGATGTGTCAGTGCTCGCCAATCTGGCGATCCTCATACAAATCCGCGCTGTCTCCGAGCTGAAATAAGGGATGACTTTGAGTTGGAGATAATTGTGTGTTCCCAACACTAGTTTAGTTAATATGAATGTGACGGTGTTAATTTAAATCTGTTAATCCCACCTAAACACATGCATTTAGTCAGGGCTGTTCAAATGTCAAAGTCCATAAATTGATTAATGTGCTAGACTTTGACTTCCTGGTCCAAAACCTACGACTTTTCGGTGTTTTTATTTGAATGTCGAATCGAATGCGAAAACGTAGTAGGCAAGTGAAGAAAGCGTCGCTACTTCTCATAGTTATACTGGATGCAAACTGCAGCGCATGAAAGTCATTACGTCCAGGAGTTGTAACAACGATTTTCTTCCATTTAAGTTATCTTCTCAAACTTTGGGACATCGAAACTAAGACTGTTAAATTTCCACTGATCGAACTTCTGTGGCAAACAAGCTTCCCTTGTTTTCGGCGATTTCCAAGATGTTGTATTTCATTCTAGGTTCTATTGCTCTTGGTGCTCCTATTTCTTTAGCACAGCAATATCACTCTTCCAGTAGCTTTCTCCCCAAAATCATCATTTCATCAGTGTTCATGTTTGTGCTTTCTCTGCTAAGTGTGTGTCAAACTTGGTCGGAGACACTTACCCCTCACATTCGTAAGCTTCAAAGCCAGGTATTTCATAGTTTATCATGCGTTCCGAAACCTCCCCTGCTGGCTTTTTCTATATGATTTTTGGGAATTATATTGTTGAGAGTTGAAATTAGAAGCAATAGAATTGAGTCGCCGCAATAATGCGACTGCTGCAGATTACGTGAAAAGACAACAGTTCCTATAATGGACGTTTCGATCTCCAAGATCACTGATTATCAGAAGAGGTATACGAATTCAGTTCCACGTTCTTGCCCATGAACACCACCGGGATCTTCCCTCATGGCAGACTTCGGAAACTGGGTTCTCCGCGAACGCAAAGCTTTCTAGATGACTTGCTGCCAAAATTAATCAGATGGTGACGATTGTACATGTTGTAGGGGACATCAACAGTGAAAATCTTCTAGCATGTTTTCGCAATGTTAGGAAGGCACCCCTGCGGATTTTGACATTAACTTCTTCTTGCCCACTAGGTTCTTCACACGACAAAAAGGTTGTACCCTGTAGAGACGGTAGCTGTGCAATTTCAAGTAGTGTTTCCCGATGCTCTTCTATGCTCACTATAAACTTCATGATCTGATATCTCCCGTTTATACTGACTCCATCATTTCAGAAGGCTCTCTTCTTCGATCTTTCATCAAACTGACTTGTCCACAGTCCTCGTTCAATACCCTGTTTCTCAACCCTAGCCGCCATCAACAAAATGAGAGTCGGGTGTGAAGTGCAGAACTATCGCCAAACTATTGTAATTACTCCTTGACGTTGTGCCCCACACATCGCAGCATGTTGCAACGCGGTGTGACGTGTGGAATCGCAGGATAGTGCGAAAAACCCTGTGAAAAGGCAAGAAAGAACAGAGGTCGGAGGTTTGACATAAAAATCCAAGGCGTATATGATTCCAAGACAAATCTCCGAATATCTATCAAATACTATGTATGCGTATATTCTGATATATTCTACAGTTAATTGTGAGCGCCCTCTTATATAAATAGAATTAATGCTGGCTCGTATGGAATTTCGAGCCGTTGTTTCTGTACATCCATAATTTCATGAGGAGGCTGTCTTTTACTTCGAATGGGCTACATTGAACAATGAAGATCACTGAATACATTACTCAGTAATGTATTCAGTGATTTTCATTGTTCAATGTAGCTTCGCAAGCACAAAACCTGCGTCGCCCCTACAAAATCAGTGACTTGTGGGTCTGCCAGAGAGGTAATGGAGAGTAGGCGAAACTAATGAGAACGATCAGATTTAATAAGCTAGTAAAAAGAAATAGTTCACGGCAGCAAATACAAATGTCCTTAGAAAACTTTTCGGAGGTGATTTCGGGCAATACTTTAGCTGTAGTCACTTTGTTACCTATCCTCAGCTGCAATCCGAAAACAATGCCGAGTCGAGTGGACATGGCTGTCGAAGAGATCAGTGTAAAAGTCGTGAATGATTTTCTCCATTCCCCTTCTCGATGCTGTGGTTGTTCCATTCCGGAGAGCACTCATCCATGTTTTTCGATAGGCGAATCTTCGAGGGGCGAAGCTAATGCTCTTTCCTGCCTCTGCAGTTTCAACCAACACTTCTACTCTTCTCTCTCTGACGTCTTCTTTTGTCGCCTCTCTGTAAAGCCTTGCGAGCTCGGACGTGAGTTCTTGATTGCCCGCGGCTCGCGCAGCTCCACGCTGACGTATCAGCTCAAAAGTTTCCGAGAACCGGCGTCTCTGGGTGGTTTTGGAGTTCTGAGCCTTTCTCGTGCGATCATGATGATGTTCAACGAGCAGATCGTATTCTTGTATGCTATCCATCTTTATCCACATCCTATGTGAAACTTTTGCACAACAGCGACATCCGTCAGGCAAAAGCTTTTGCTGATGATGTGATCAACCTCATTAGAAAGCTCTGTACCGAGTTACTCCACATAGAGAGGAGGGCTTCCGGAATTGCGAGTTTCCATCGATGGTCTTATTCATCATGATAAACTCGGAAAGCCTCTCCCACTGTTCACTCCATTGCAGGCCGTGGATCTAGATGTGAAGTTTCTCAGGCGTTCTTCTGTGGGCCAATCTTGGCGTTGAAATCACTTATTATGACCGCGTAGAAGGCATCATCTTCTCCGTGGAACTTCTCTAGATCCACATAGAAAGCGTAAACGACGAAGATTGTCAAAGCTGGCGTTGGACATCTTCTCATCCGTAAACGTCCGATTCGGGTCTTAGGTTGCTCGAAAGAGTCGATGTTCCTTGTCATACTGCTGTTGAGAACGCCAACTCCACCAACTCCTCTATTGTCACATGTTCCTAGAAACAGTTCTTCTCTACTATCATACACCTAGTTCAAAGGGTGGTGTCAGCCCGTCTCGGTCATTATTATAAAGTCGTACTTGATCTTCTTAGCTTGCATCATCAGATATTCAATGACCGCTCTCGATTCAAGCGTACGTGCGTTGTAAGTACAGATAGTCCTTTTCCATTTCGGTAGTCACATGATTCCTACAACAGCGTTTTTCCTGCCACTACCGTACCAATCCTTCCTCCGAAATCAGGAGACTCTTTTCTATTATTGTGTTATTATTGTGTTGTATTAAAATTTAAAATTAAAAATTTAAAACCCATGGACAGGTTGCAGGCCTCCAGTCCCATAAGATTTGGGAGGACGTTACTCCCCGAGTAGACAAGTGAAACTCATTTGTTAAAGCCAACTCCAAACCGTCTCCCTTGCGCCTCCCAGCCTCTTGATTGCAGGTTTTTGGTCGCACCACCGGTAGTGCGGGTTACAAGGACGTTATGACGAGCTCGCGGGACGAGCCTCGCGGCTAACCGGCTGTGATCCCTCTAGCGAGGGAGATCTGTACGGATACGTAGTCCGGGGAGTGAGGGAGGTGTTGGAATATTTCCAGGTTATGAAATCTACGAGGGAACAAAGAGAAGAGTGAGTGCAGTGGTCGAACTACCAAGAAACGACGAAAAAAAAGTGGAAAATCAACATTCTGTGTTGATAACGTAATAATGGACCTGCGCAGGTTCGAAAACCCACTAAGGCAAAAAGAGACAGAAACTTGAAACTGTACCCAATAGAAGGAGGTATCAATATTACATAGTCTTCCACAGTTGGAGTGCGGATTAAAGGCATCACCCCACGAATCTGAGGTGGTGCAGATTTCAGGTGGAGTATTCGTATACGAGATGGGAGACTACGGAGAGGGAGGTGATTCCGTCCATTTCTTGCTAATTGCTGTAAAAAACGGTCCGGAAGATGCGGCGCCGCACAAGGCTGGCGCGCTCCAGTCGAACTCCCTGTAGAAAATAGTGCGCCAGAACGCCCGAAGCCGTATCTTCCGGGCCCGTTTTTTACGGCAGTTAGCAAGAAATGGACGGAATCACCCCCCTCTCCGCAGTCTCCCATCCTGTGTACGAATACTCCACCTAAAATCTGCACCACCTCAGATTCGTGGGGTGATGCCTTTAAATAGAATTTGATGGTCAAAAAACTTAGATTCTGTTCTCACTGTTAGATCGGAAGATTGTCTGAAGCCTTTCTTTACCTCCTATTTTTTGTAGAAATATGGATGAGGCAGAGATGGGAAATGCAGTTTTTTCCCATCTAAAATCTGGAAGAACGGCGTGACCCTGAGAATAAGAAGATATAGCAACTGATAGAGGAAATCCTCAGCTATAAGATACTGGAAGACGGTTGGTCATCGTTAACTTAGTCCGAGTTATTATTCTTTATACAAGATCATACACTTTTCAGCGCTCGAACAAAAATCGGTATTTCAGGAAGTCTTCGCATCCTAGGGAAACGG
Source organism: Necator americanus (assembly GCF_031761385.1). Lineage (NCBI taxonomy): Eukaryota > Metazoa > Nematoda > Chromadorea > Rhabditida > Ancylostomatidae > Necator > Necator americanus. The sequence continues at coordinate 34,653,051 of NC_087376.1, read as the reverse complement.
AGCGGCACTTCAGAAATCACTCACATATTCAGATAGATGGACTAAAGAAATGCCCATTTGGAATTTCTCCTTTCCGCGCCGTCCGGTTCTATCAAAATTTAGATGGAAAAAATCAAAAAATGCCGAAAAATCTTGAACTTTGTCCACTCTAAATTCCAAAATTAAAAAAAGGAACTAGAACGTCGCAAAACTAGTACGCAGGAGTATGTTTTGTAGAGCAAAGCGTCCTTTACGAAAATCAACTTGAGGCACTTTTCTAGTTTCTCCTGTCTCAAGGTTATTCACGATCTTCGAGACTTAACGTGCACAAAATGTAAGCTTTTCTAGCCAGAAAATCCGACTTAATGCACTTTCAATCTGTTGAAATCTCTGTAATATTATAAACTTTGTATTCAGGAGTAGTACCAAGTCACTGTCTTTTTTGAAATATGCCTCACCGGAGTGTCGAATCTGCGTTATCAATCAATCAAAATGTTGACGTTTCCGTGTTACTGTGCAGGACCTAATACAATATTTTGCAATGTGTGTGATTAACTAATACTACTTGACATAAGGTATTATTTTGTAGTGTATGTAATTATTTAATGCTACGTAATATTTTGTCCTGATTATCATGCTATGCTCCATTCACTACCACCCACTGCCCACTCCCTTATAATCCCGGTAACAACGTTGCACAACCAATTTCTTGAGATTACTTGTAGGGAAGCGAGTAGCGAGTCATCAAGTAGCACTGCAATAAGCCCTTTACTCTGGAAGAGATTTGAAAAGATCTGATTGCATCACTTCATTCCACACTTGATAAGAATGATGATCAATTTCCGATGGCTCCATCGGCTAACACGATTTGAAATTCTGTCTGGGATTTGAGTTCTGGTTCCAATTTCTTCTCACCGCTTATGTTCAGAACCCTTTGATGCAGCTATTTTCATTTCTCTCATTTCGTAATACCCTTTTAATCCCTCTGCATGCATTTATCGAAGTAAGTTGAAGCAATGTCGCATCTACACATGCGTATCTGTCAGCTACACAGTATTTAAGGGGTTTTCACTAAAAATTAAAGGCATGGGGTTCTTTTCCGTCTTTTCCCTTTTTTCTCACATTTTCCTCTAACGTATATTTTGTTGGGGAACGGTAAAGATGCTTTCCGCGAATGCCTCCGAGACATTACGCATTCGGTGGATATGCTCGAGAATACGCAAACATGCCTCGATGAAGCCACGCTCCAGTCGTTCAGACACAGAAGCACAGACAACCATCCTCAATGATCGGTGGAAAGAAGAGTACATAGCGAGAGTTGTCAAAATTACTGAATGAAACACAAACATATCGAATACTTAATAATGTAGTAGTCTGATATGAGAGAAGCTAATTTTGTCTAAATATCATCCTCAGTAAATTTACAAAGCTATTCAAACGGACTACTTTTGTTTCAAGAAGTCAGAGATACAGAGGGTCCCTCTCTCACGCACCTATCTTCCATCCCTGCTACACCTTTTTATCACTTTTATACTTTTCTATACATCTGTTTCAAAACGGCCAACATTATTCGTTAGTTTCAAACCTTTAGTTTATGCTACAAAAGGCTTGGAAGTTACATGATATCGGTAACCCTCAGTACAGTTACCTTTGAAGGCAGGAATGTTCAACAAATGCTTCCAGCGACAGTCTTCATGTGCGAGATTTAAAGCCATTAGATGCATCTTTTTTGTCATGTCTCACGTACGGATTTTTCTTGCTTCTGGTACGGCTACAAATTTGAGATCACTTTCTTCCCAAGATTTCCATAAGAAATTCATGTGTCTGGTTTTCCAAAACAATTTAGTAGCTTATCTAAAAAGTACCATGATTATTGGTGAACATCGGAATTCTTTTCAACGTCAGGTGGGCCAGCTTGTGCTCGGCGCCAGGTTGACAGAGTCAGCTATTTAGGCAGCAATGGCGATTTATCTACTTTTGATGCACTTCTGTTTCTGCCTTTCTGCAAAAAGCTTGGGAGTTACAGGATAACGATAATCCTCCCCGTTACTTCTAAAAACTGGAATGCTATTTTCAACGAAAATCTTCATGCATGCGATTTGAGGCTATTAGACACATCAGTCTCTCATATTTCACGCGAGGACTTCTCTTGCTTCTGGTAAGATTACCAATTTGGGATTACCTCACATCAGAAAATTCCAGTTCATAAATTTGCTTCTCCAAAACAATTAAGTACCCTGTGAATTATGTCGTGACCGGTGATGGAGCGTATGATCAGCGGTAGGTGGGCAGGGTCAGCTACTAAGGCAGTAATGACGGTGGATCTCGACACCATACATTCTATCGTTAATTCAGGCAAGGCATGATCGAAAATCTACGGGTGCCTCTTTACACCAGCCCCGTGTGAAGCTAAATACGCAGTTGTGCAATGATTTGTAGAGCAAGAATAATGCAATGCAAATGTCCAATCTGTGGGAAGTACATGGGGAATAAAGTGTACGATCATCTCTTTTTTGTTCATTCCTACTCCAAAGGTGAAATCAAACGCGGTGGCGTTGCGGTTCGACCGCGTACGTACACTGTCCAATTTAGGAGTTTTGCCGTCTACACTACGTTCAAGATATTTAACGTCATATTAACAACTCTTTAACAACTTCATGTTCTAATCACCCCAATTAGTTTCTTGTCTTCTAGGATTGTTTTGTTTGGTTTTTCTTTGGTTCCGTTAGAGATATGGAAGGAGAAAGTAGAAGAGGAGTGCATCACAAGATTTGCCACTTTTTCGATGAACAATGGGCGAGCATGTACGACCACTTACTTCCGGTGCAGCAGAGCACTAGCAACCTCAGTACATAGAGCTTCCATAGAAAAATGCCCATAGAAAAAAAAAAACGTTGTGAGATTTGTGCAATTATAAAGGTAAGCGAAGCCTACATCAGTGTTCACCAACGAATCAGTGACGAATCCTTATAGGCTGCCGAACGACAAAGTGAGCTTAGCCTTGAATCTTCTAGACAAAACTGGGGACAAGAAAAAAGAGTCTGCCCTTCTTACAATGGACGCCATATCCGAGGCCTACATTGCATCACTTTTGAAGAAAGGTTTAAAAACGACCAGATCTTGAGGAAAGTAAGACAGGCCTTGAGGGCAGCGCAAGTACGCAGACGTAGCTCTGCCACACTACGAAAAGAAATATCAGGTAAGTATTTATGTAGTGAATTTTTGAACTGTAGGAACTAGGAACATAAACTGTAGGACTATCGCCATTAGGAACAAGGTGGACCCAGCTTGTGGACACAGCGTCGACGTAGAATCAGGGAGTGATGCGATTTGGTGAGAGCGACCCGGATGATAATGTTTTACACTCCAGACATCAATAAAACTGGCGACGGATATTCGCTTGGTGTTCACTTTTATTCCTACATGACTTATAACTGTATCCATGAAACTTAGTTCTGCATCACTTTCGTACTTATCAATACTCCAATTCAAAAAGTATGGCTGAAGAAGTATGGATCACAGCCGTCTGTGTGGATGACACCTTCAACCTTAACTCCTTGAGATTAGCATCAGTGATTCTGGCAGACTGGGATATGGGATTATTTCTCTAGTACAGTTTATACAAGCGTTGTGTCTCAGACTTATGCAGCGCTGTGTGCCATGGAAGACGTGTCGTGCCTCATGAAAATCAGGGGACACCATATGAGACCAAATCACGGAAGCGGCAACAGACATGGAAGAAATGCTAAGCAAGTACACTCTGACAAGATCGATAAAGTGTGGATCCGCGGTTAAGAAACGCTGGCTTGCACGTCGCCCTGAATTACCAGTGCTAGATGGCATACCGAACCCGTTAGCTGCAGCTAAGATAAGTATCAGAACACCTACTCTAAGTGTTTCCAACGAAAAAAAAGTCCAGAGGACGGCAGCCACTGTAGGCTTCATTCGTTTTGGCGCACTATTTTCTACAAGGGGTTCGATTGGAGCGCGCCAGTCTTGTGCGGCGCCGCATCTTCCAGGCCGTTTTTTTACGGCAATTAGGAAGAAATGGACGGAATCACCCCCATCTCCGTAGTCTCCCATCCCGTATACGAATACTCCACCTGAAATCTGCACCACCTCAGATTCGTGGGGTGATGCCTTTAAGTGCAGCGTGTATGGCATGTGGGTTCACGAAAAGCGGACCGAAGAAGAGTAGTGTCACTGCCCATATGACGAAGGGGAATTTCAGTGCAGTCTGACCTCACAATATTTTGTGTTGTAATTTCTGCTCTAATCGTTATCAAGTTGTACTTTTTGGTGTTGTCGGATTTGCTGTTGTTTACGACATCTTTCTGTGAAATCAAATATTTCTTGCGGTTCTTATTTGATCTTTTTGCATATATCGTGCGTTCTTTCTAGATTTCTTTCTTTTTGTGTTGTTATTGAATTGATGTAGTTTCTGAGGAGTTTCAGTGTGATAGCTAAGCTCGTGTGAACAGAAACAGAAAATTTTGTAGATGTACGTTGTCGACTGTATTGTTGGTTTTACTCTACGATGCCAAATATAGTTTCAGGATTTCTCGACATCCAATACTACTGTAAGATCGTGTATGACACTAATAAAGGCAGGTAGAAGGGTCGCAAGTAGAACCGTATGAATGACAAAAATCAAAAATAAACAAACAAAGCAAGTATAAAGTATTCACCCACGAAAAAAAAAGACTAAAGGCTGCCCGCAGAGTTCGGAATCGCGTCGCCGCGCGGTTTGGCGGCTATTGACTGCCCACAACAGTGCGCTCAATAACCACCAAAACCGCGGAGCCGCCATGCCGCGCGGTTCTGGACTCTGTGAGCAGCCTAACAGGACCGTTGGGTCATTCAACAGCACAATACCACAGAGAGTAATAAAACATATCATACATTCAAGTGTATTATAAAACAACAAAACAGCAAGCAAAAACACAGTTTCGACACTACCTCGAAAATCGCACCAGCAACCACTCCAAGATGCGATAAATTGTTATTTTTCCAATTGGCCGTCAAATCCTATGTGTGACCTTCGACGTTTGCATATGTGGTTACTGTGAGATGAAACCTGGGCGATTCATCTTCTAGCAAAACAAAGTGCACCAGTGGAATTTCCCATAGACAACGTAAGGGCAACTTGACGTCATCCATTTGTTCGTATTCAGGATGAAGCTTTGACGTTTCTTTGGTCGTGGGGAAAAAGGGACAGCGAACTGAGTGAGTTGCAATAGTCAACTGAGGTTGCTTATATCCTTTTTACTGGAAAATCCTTTTCTCCTTTTAAATCCCTTTACTTACTGGAAAAGCTACTGAGATACTCGTATGTGACAATAAGAATCGTTGAAAGATATGCAAACTGATGTTAAATGTGGCATGCAAACATTGAATCTTGCGAACTAATCATTTTGTTAGGTTTGAACTTCAACGGATGATGATAATGTTCTAGAAAAAAAGGTTTTGCATTGTTGATTTCATCCTTCGTAACATTTGACTCTCTCCGTGAAGAGAAATATGAAATTCGCATCTTGGCTGCATCCAGGCCTCACCATCACTACAACATAAGCTTTTATGTTCAGGAAGAGGTAAAGACTTGCAAATCCATCCAGAAGAGCAAGTACCATTGCATTGGAAGTGTAGATCCGTTCCTTGTCACTACAACAGCTTTCCGAGCTTGACCAATAAAAAGAGGAGAAGCTAGGCCAATCTGAACGCGAAATCCAATGTTTTTGTCGACTAAAATTGCCTTCTGGACAAAAGTATGAGTGAACACTGAATGCATGCCGCGCAAACCACAAAAAAATTGAGGAACTCACAGGTCCTTACAACCACAATCTGAGAGTGCATACAGAAGCTTAAAGAGTCATAACCTATAGGTGGTTAAGGTCTAAAGTGTTGAGCGGAGCTACCTTTTAAACGACCTGTTGCAAATAAGCAGGGCGTCTGACCTCATGAGCGCCAAACGATTACATAGTGGACAATTAAACCAGAATAGTCGACAATTCCCTTGTAGATGACTTTCAAGACAACACCATACAACAGCTAGAAAGACAACATACCTGCATCTGAGCGATATGGAATGATGATGTAACAGCGAAAACTTCAAAAACACCATCATCTAACTTTTGAGGTCGTTCTTCATTTGCACATTTCCACGGCTATAAAACTCTGACTTATCCCAGACTTTTGTACAGGCCACACAAAGCGCAAATACCGGTTTTTATAGATAGTTCAGATAATAATTGTGTTTTCAAAATATGGAACAATGCTACAGGCTTTTTTTTTCTTGTTTTCAATAAGTTCTTCCTTCTTTTCTCGTATAGTAGTTCAGAAATAGGTTTATGCAGGCCCTTTTACATTATTTGTGCTATTTGGTTACCTCTAAGGGTGCCTCTAAGATCTTAGTTCGTTGGGTTTCAATTTCTGTCCCATTTTTTGAGCAATCTGCACGATTAGCATTTTTCATAGTCGCAATAGTAAGAGAACATCTTTTTTGCTGGTTTAACATTTCCTTCTGCTACTAGAGCATCTCCAGAAAGAGTTGCGTTGGTAGGAGTTGGATTTTTGTCCAATTTATCGTGTAACTGTGCATAGTTAGCGCTTTTGTAATACGGATTTTCGGATTTCGCCACGTCGATGATTACATGGAACGTTAATCATGCAGTGTGGGAAGAACAGAAATTTTAGTGGCGCTCTAATAGCAAATAAAAATAAAACTAATCGGAAAGTACTTTGCTCAAAATATGTTGTTCTATCCATGTGTTATTCGATGAAAAAGAAACTTAAAAAAGTCACCCTGATATAAAACGCTTTATGTCGACTGTATATAGGATTGGTGCATAATTGCCTTTCGTTTTATTTGGATAAAGTTTCCTTTTGGGACTAGTTGTTTTTCGAAAACTTTTTATAGCTCTGAAGTTCCTTCGTCAAACGTTTTCGTTTTCTTACTTGTTCTGCTGAATTATAAATAAGTTATTTAGGATCTAGAAATTATTGAACGTCGGATTGGAAACGGAAGAACGAAAGTTTATGAAGCAGGAGAAAACTGATGAGAGAACGAGTGGCACATTTCTGTCATTTTTGTGTGGGACATTGCCTTCACATCAAAACTGATTGTTTAAAGCGAGAAAGTCGAGTCCGAGCGCGACCGTTTGTTCTTCCACCAATGACGCCTATCCCGAAACATTGCAAAACTTTTTACTTGGTTCTGTAACAACTAACCACTCTTCCACAAAACCCGAACAAAATAAAAGTGATTGAAGTTTCTTTTTTTTCTTAGGGTTGATATTCCGAAATTTTTAGCTGCTAACTAATTTATTTTAACACAAAAGAAGAACTTAGTAGAATACTTCAAGCTTCTTTTTTTAGGGAGCTTCTAACAGTGAACTAAAACCCTCATTAAAACG